>NW_021963235.1:0-139413 GCF_901765095.1 Microcaecilia unicolor
CTCCTATTATAGGAAGTGGATAACACCCAGTTCTTCATCGGTCCATTATATGAGTTGAAAATCTATATCAAGTCCCATTTCCCTTTCCCTATTTGAGATTCTCCATGGAATGTTGCTACTATTTGAGATTCTGTTCCTACTATTTGAGATTCTACATGGAATGTTTTGAGATTCTGTTGCTACTATTTGAGATTCTGTTGTTACTATTTGAGATTCTGTTGCTACTTTGGCTGAAATCCCGTGCCCATGATGACTTCTTACATTCAAATTCTTGCTGACCTCCTTCCAGTGTGATCTTTCACTTACCAAACAGGACTATTACATCCAGTTGACAAACTCTCTTGGTTCAAACCCTCAGCGTCTCTTTGCTACACTGAACTGTCTCCTCAAAGTGCCTTCACCTCCAACTCCCCCTTCACTTTCTCCCCAGACTCTGGCTGAGTACTTTCATGATAAGGTTCACAAGATTAACCTTGAACTCTCAACCAAGTCATCTCCACCTCTCCTTCCCTCATTCCATTCTCTCAACCCCCCTTCAACCCCTGGCTCCTTTTCTTCCTTTTCTGAAATCATTGAAAAGGAAACTGTACATTTTCTTTCCTCCTCCAAACTGATTACCGGTTAATCTGATCCTATTCCTACCCATCTACGTAGCACTATCTCTCCTACTGTCATCCCTTCTATATGTCATATCCTTAATCTTTCACTTTCCAATGCAACTGTTCTTGATGCCTTCAAACATGCCATAGTTACACCATTCCTCAAAAAACTTCATTGGACTCAACCTGTCCTTACAGCTATCTGTGTATGAGTGGAGGAGTGGCCTAGTGGTTAGGGTGGTGGACTTTGGTCCTGGGAACTGAGTTCGATTCCCGGCACAGGCAGCTCCTTGTGACTCTGGGCAAGTCACTTAACCCTCCATTGCCTGCTGCATTGAGCCTGCCATGAGTGGGAAAAAGTGCAGGGTACAAATGTAACATAAAAAAATCTCCCCATCTCCCTCCATCCTTTCCTATCCAAGATTCTAGAACTGCTTTTCATCGTCATTGTGTTGACTTTCTTCATCTCAAGCTATTCTTTATCCACTTCAATCTGGCTTTTGCCATCTTCACTCAACTGAAACAGCCCTTGCTAAGTCTCCAATGACTTGTTCTTGGCCAGATCCAAAGGTCTCTATTCTATCCTCATCCTTCTTCATCTATCTGCTGCTTTTGACACTGTTGATCACCGCCTACTCCTTGATATGCTGTCCTCACTTGGATTTCAAGGCTCTGTCTTTCCTGTTTTTTTTTTTTCTTATCTCTCCCATCACACTTTTAGTGTATACTCTGGTGGATCCTCCTCCACCTCTACCCATTATAGTTGGTGTACCTCAGGGCTGTGTCTTGAAACCTCATCTTTTTTCCATCGATACTTCTTCCATTGGTGTTCGGATCTCATCCCATGGTTTTCAGTATCACCTTTATGCTCATGACTCCCAGATCTACCTCTCCACACCAGAAATTTCAGTAGGAATTGAGGCCCAAGTCTCAGCCTGCCTGTCTGACATTGCTGCCTTGATGTCTCACCGCAATGTGAAACTAAACTTAACCAATACTGAGTTTCTTGACTTTCCCCCTAATCCCCACCTCTCCTCTTCCTCCCATTTTCTATCTCTGTGGATAACACTGTCATCCTCCCTGTCTCATCAGCTCGTAACCTTGGGGTTATCTTTGACTCCTCTCTCTCTTTCTCAGCACATATCCATATCACCAAAATTTGTCCTTTCCTTTCTAAGCACATGTCACGTCTGTGGCCGTGACCCCTCTCAGACTCACCTTATTCCTGTGGTCAGCTTCTGAGCTGGCTTCTGTTTGTTCTTGTGAGTTAGTTTTGTCTCTGTCTCTGTGTGCTGGCTGTATTAGATTGTCAGTGTGCTGTCACCCGTTCCAGATTTCAGCTCAGTCCAGTCCGGATCTTCCAGGCTGCCCGACCCTTAGTTGCCTGGTGATTGTTGCTACCTGAGTCTCAGCTGCCTGCTGGGCTTATTAGCCATTTGGAACCTCTCTGCCTTTGCCTTTGCATTGCGTCTAAGGCCCTGGTATGTTGGTGCTTGTTGCACTTCTGCTAGTCCGGTTGTTGCCTGAGATTCTTGCCTGTTTCTTGTTAGTCTGTGTTTAGTTTAGGTTTGCTTGCTTTCCTTGCCTGGTTTCTTGTTTGTTATTCTGTGTTTAGTTTCTGCTTGTCTGTGTTCTGGCTTTGGGGCTGCTTGCAGCTCTTAGTTCTGTGTCTTGTTAGTCAGTGTTTGCTCCCTGTTTAGTGGCTGTTCTGCAGCGTTCTGTTCTGCCCTTAGCTTTCCCTTCCTTGCCCAGTCTCCTGCGTTGCTGCCCATGTTCCTCCCTTTCCCCTCTGACCCTCAGTCCCTGTGCTGCCTTGCTGTTATCCAGTCCTGCCCTGTCCAGCAAGTCCTGCCGGCCACCTGAAGCCCAGAGCTCAACTCTGGGTGAAAAGTGGCCAAGTGCAGGTGAAGCCTAAACTGCTTGCCTGAGATTTGCCTAGTCTCCGGTGTGGGGTGGTTTTGCCTGCCACTGCCGCTCCTCGGCAGTGGCCCAAAGGGCTCACAACCAGTTTCCAGCTTTGAAAACGTGACAGCACACTACCAAAACCCTTATTCACACTCTTATCACCTTTCACTTAGACTATTGCAACTTGCTTCTCACAGGTCTCCCACTAAACCATCTTTCTCCCCTTCAATCTGTTCAAAATTCTGCTTCATGACTTACATTCCACCAGTGTCGCTATGCTCATATTAGCCCTCTCCTCAACTCACTTCATTGGCTCCCTATCTGTTTCTGCATACAGTTCGAACTCCTCTTATTGACTTACAAGTGCATTCACTCTACTGCTCCTCAGTACCTCTCCACTCTTATCTCTCCCTACACTTGTCCCCAGGAACCCTGTTTTTGATGCTGCTTTTAACTCCTAACCCCTATTCACCTGTGTAGTACCCTTGTATATTTTATCTTTCCCAACTTATTAATTCCCTTATCCCTTATTTGTCCTGTTTGTCTGACCTGATTAAATTGTAAACTGTGCTATAGAAGTGATAAGTAGTAGATTTGGAAATTTTAACTCCTGAATTTTGGATACTTAATAATTGAATGTGTTAGATTTGGAAATAATAATTCCTAAATTTTTGATTTGTCCAATGTCTTATAAATATAGGTATCTGAGGAATAGAAGTCATATATAATATAAGATGCTCATGATGATTTGCAAATTTCCTCAAACGCTGTGGGTCCAGGCTAGACTGCAAGGGTTACAGAGCAAGCACTGTCTCTCCTTTGAACATAAGAATATAAGAGTAGCCATACTGAGTCAGACCAATGGCCCAACTAGCCCAGTATCCTGTTTTCCAAACAGTAGCCAAGCCAGGTCACAAGTATCTGGCAGAAATCCAAATTGTGGCACCATTCCATGTAGAACCCCAAAGAATAAAAAGATTCTGGAATCCTAAAGAGTAACAAGATTCCATGCAGAATCTCAAAGAGTAGCAACAGTCCATGTAGGACCTCAGAGAATAGCAAGATTCTGGAATCCTAAAGAGTAACAAGATTCCATGCAGAATCTCAAAGAGTAGCAACAGTCCATGTAGGACCTCAGAGAATAGCAAGATTCTGGAATTCTAAAGAGCGACAAGATTACCATCGCATTTGGGACTTGTTTATACAGTAGTCTGCTGGACCTGGACCCTCTACGCTGTTGAATAGTTGAAGTGTTAGGGGATCATGCTTAAGGTTGGGGGGGTGGTTGAGGGGGGTATGTGGGTATGTAACACTATGTGCTGTTTAATCTGCTTTTGAGTTGTTATTCACTTGGCCTTTCATGCTTTGATCTTATGGAAAAGTTTCTAAAATAAAGATTTAAAAATAATAAAGAGTGTCAAGATTACATGCAGAATCTCAGAGTAGCAACATTCCATGTAGAATCCCAGAAGTTTCTGGAATCCCAAAGAGTGACAAGATTCCATGTAGAAACCCAAAGAATAGCAAGATTCCAGAATCCTGAAGGGCTGCTTGATAACAGTGATCATAATATGACCAGATTTGATATTAGCTTTGAAGTAAGTATACATAGGAAATCAAATACGTTAGCGTTTAACTTTACAAAAGGAGACTATGATAAAATGAGAAGAACAGTGAAAAAAAATTTAGAGGAGCAACTGCGAAGGTCAAAAATTTACATCAGGTATGGATGCTGTTCAAAAACACCATCCTGGAAGACCAGACCAAATATATTCCGCATATTAAAAAGGAGGGCGGAAGACAAAACAACAGCCGACATGGTTAAAAAGTGAGGTGAAGGAAGCTATTAGAGCTAAAAGAAAATCCTTCAGAAAATGGAAGAAGGAACTGACTGAAAATAATAAGAAACAGCATAAGGAATGTCAAGTCAAATGCAAAGTGCTGATAGAGAATGCTAAGAGGGACTTCGAGAAAAGATTGTGTTGGAGGCAAGAGCACATAGTAAAAAATTTTTAGGTATATTAAAAGCAGGAAGCTGGCAAAAGAATCAGTTGGACAGCTAGATGACCGAGGAGTAAAAGGGGCAATCAGAGAAGACAAAGCCGTAGCGGAGAGATTAAATGAATTCTTTGCTTCGGTCTTCACCGAGGAAGATTTGGGTGGGATACCGGTGCCGGAAATGGTATTCGTAGCTGATGAGTCTGTAAACCTGGAGGATGTAATGGGGCAGTTCTACAAACTGAAGAGTAGCAAATCTCCTGGACCGGATGGTATTTATCCCAGAGTACTGATAGAACTGAAAAATGAACTTGTGGCGCTATTGTTAGAAATATGTAATTTATCCTGCGAGTCGAGCTTGGTACCAGAAGATTGGAGGGTGGCCAATGTAACACCGATTTTTAAAAAAGGTTCCAGAGGAGATCCGGGAAATTATAGACTGGTGAGTCTGACGTCAGTGCTGGGCAAAATGGTAGAGACTATTATTAAGAACAAAATTACAGAGCATATTCAAAAGCATGGATTAATGAGACGTGGAGGGGCATAATCGAACGTCGCCGGCCAAATAGATCGCCGGCGATCTATGTTGACGGCGGTGCTACAGCTGGCCAGAACCGTATTATCGGTTTAGCCCGGCCAAATGCCGTGGAGTTCGCCGGGTTTGAGATGGCCGGGTTGTTTTTCAGCGATAATGGAAAGTTATGTCGGCCATCTCAAACCCCAGCCAAATTCAAGGCATTTGGCCGTGGGAGGAGCCAGCATTTTTAGTGCACTGGCCCCCCTGACATGCCAGGACACCAACCAGCCACCCTAGGGGTCACTGCAGTGGACTTCAGAAAAGCTCCCACGTGCATAGCTCCCTTACTTTGGGAGCTGAGCACCCCCAAACCCCCCCAAACCCACTACCCACAAATGTACTGCACCCACTAAAATTGCTCCATGGACTTGCATACAGCCTCTAGGACTTATTGCTGCTGTATAACTTTGGCACACCAGTTCACACCTGAAGACTAATCTCTCTGAAAAAGTCCTTTCTTGAAATAACCACGTTTACTCACAGTTAACTGCAGATCAGAGGTTGTGCCCCACTGGCAAAGAGTCCCCTGGTACTAAGATTAGCAGTAGGTCAGAGCTGACACAATGGTGTACAATGCCCTCTTTCAGCACTATTCAAGGTAAGAACTACGTTCTCTAACGTGGGTAACACAGGAAAGGGAACTAAAACTGGCTTACAAAAATGGCCACTACCGCATGGACTACAACAGGAAACAAAACAGGGCACACTCTGACCCAGTTAGCAGGGGGGGAAAGCACCATGGGAGTAGAGCCCAGTACCCTACACCCACCACAATGCATTGCTAATGTGACTCTGCAGGGCACCTAACAGAAAAGGTGTCACACTCACCCGAGAGCCACATCGCAACCAGGGAAGGGCTGTCGGAGGATACAACACATTCTGCTGTCATGGAGGTGGGTATGGCATTTGAGGCTGGCATACAGGCTGGCAAAAAAGGTTTTTAGTTTTATTTTTTTAGTTTGGAAGGGGATTGGTGACCACTGGGGAATATGGGGAGGTCATACCCCATTCCCTTCAGTGGTCATCTGGTCAGTTGGGGCACCTTTTTGAGGCTTGGTCGTGAAAATAAAAGGACCAAGTAAAGCCGGCGAAATACTGCTTAACGCCGTTTTTGTTTTTCCATTATCGGCGAAAGCCAGCCATCTGGTAGCCACGCCCATGTCCCGCCTTTGCTAATCTACCGACACGCCCCCTTGAACTTTCGCTGGCGAAGCGACAGGAAAGCGGCGATGCTGTAAAATGCCACTTTTGATTATACCGATTTCGCCGCTTTTAAGAAATCGCCAGCCATCTCCCGATTTGTGTCAGAAGATGGCCGGCGATCACTTTCGATTATAAGCTGGAAAGTCAACATGGATTTAGTGAAGGGAAATCTTGCCTCACCAATCTACTACATTTCTTTGAAGGGGTGAACAAACAAGTGGATAAGGTGAGCCGGTTGATATTGTGTATCTGGATTTTCAGAAGGTGTTTGACAAAATACCTCATGAAGACTCCAGAGGAAATTGGAGAGTCATGGGATAGGAGGTAGTGTTCTATTGTGGATTAAAAACTGGTTAAAAGATAGAAAACAGAGAGTAGGGTTAAATGGTCAGTATTCTCATTGGAGAAGGGTAGTTAGTGGGGTTCCCCAGGGGTCTGTGCTGGGACCGCTGCTTTTTTACATATATATAAATGACCTAGAGATGGGAGTAACTAGTGAGGTAATTAAATTGCGGATGACACAAAGTTATTCAAAGTTGTTAAATCGCGGGAGAATTGTGAAAAATTATAAGAGGACCTTATGAGACTACGAGACTGGGAGACTGGGCATCTAAATGGCAGATGACGTTTAATGTGAGCAAGTGCAAAGTGATGCATGTGGGAAAGAGGAACCCGAATTATAGCTACGTCATGCAAAGTTCCACGATAGGAGTCACGGACCAAGAAAGGGATCGTTGATGATACGTTGAAACCTTCTGCTCAGTGTGCTGCTGTGGCTAAGAAAGCAAATAGAATGTTAGGTATTATTAGGAAAGGAATGGAAAACAAAAATGAGGACGTTATAATGCCTTTGTATCGCTTCATGGTACGACCACACCTCGAATATTGTGTTCAATTCTGGTCGCCGCATCTCAAAAAAGATATAATGGAATTAGAAAAGGTGCAGAGAAGGGCGACAAAAATGATGAAGGGGATGGGACGACTTCCTTTTGAGGAAAGGCTAAAGCGGCTAGGGCTCTTCAGCTTGGAGAAAAGGCGGCTGAGGGGAGATATGATAGAGGTCTATAAAATAATGAGTGGAGTTGAACGGGTAGATGTGAAGCGTCTGTTTAAGCTTTCCAAAAATACTAGGACTAGGGGGCATGCGATGAAGCTACAATGTTGTAAATTAAAACAAATCGGAGAAAATATTTCTTCACTCAACGTGAAATTAAACTCTGGAATTTGTTGCCAGAGAATGTGGTAAAGGCGATTATCTTAGCGGAGTTTAAAACAGGTTTGGACGGCTTCCTAAAGGAAAAGTCCATAGACCGTTATTATATGGACATGGGGAAAATCCACTATTTCTGGGATAAGCAGTATAAAATGTTTTGTACTTTTTTGGGATCTTGCCAGGTATTTGTGACCTGGATTGGCCACTGTTGGAAAAGGATGCTGGGCTTGATGGACCTTTGGTCTTTCCCAGTATGGCAATACTTATGTACTTATGACAAGATTCCATGTAGAACCCCAAAGAATAGCAAGATTCTAGAATCCTAAAGAGTGACAAGATTCCATGCAGAATATTAAAAAGTAGCAACATTCTATGTAGAACCCCAATAATAGAAAGATTCTGGAATCCTAACGAGTAACAAGATTCCATGCAGAATCTCAAAGAGTAGCAACATTCCATGTAGAACCCCAGAGAATATCAAGATTCTGGAATCCTAAAGAGAGTGACAAGATTCCATACAGAATCTCAGAGTAGCAACATTCCATGTAGAACCCCAGAGAATATCAAGATTCTGGAATCCTAAAGAGTGACAAGATTCCATGTAGAATCTCAGAGTAGCAACATTCCATACTACAAATTCCAGGGCAAGCAGTTGCTTCCCATATCTGTCTTAATAGCAGACTATGGAGTTTTCCTCCTGGAATTTGTCCAAACCCTTTTAAACCCACCTCCTCCGGCAAAGAGTGTGTGACTAGCTACAGAAATGATCAGTCGTAGCAATAAATGCCACAACAGGTTTTTTTTAAAAATCACTGACTAAATTAATTTATGCTGCAAATATTGATTGATGAGAGACACAGGTGTTGCTGCCAGAACCTCTCTGACCTCCTGCAATGTCCTGGCTTGGGATTGAGGGAAAATGGCGGAGGAGGTTTATGAAAAGGAGACCAACCAGCTTATAATCGAAAGTAATCGCCAGCTATTTCCCGACACAATTCGGAATATGGCCGACGATTTCGCAAAAGCGGCGAAAAGCATATATTCGAAAGCTACATTTGTGATAGCTTCACCGCTTTCCCTTCACCTCGCCGGCGAAAGTTCAAAGGGGCATGTTGGCGGCGAAGCGAAGGCGGGACATGGGCGGGCTTGGGCGTGGCTACCAGATGGCCGACTTTCGCGGATAATGGAAAAATAAAACCCGGCGATAAGCAGTATTTCGCCGGGTTTACTTGGTCCTTTTATTTTCACGACCAAGCCTCAAAAAGGTGCCCCAACTGACCAGATGACCACCGGAGGGAATGGGGGATGACCTCCCCTTACTCCCCCAGTGGTCGTCAACCCCCTCCCACACTAAAATTATTAAAATACAAACCTTTTTTGCCAGCCTGCATGCCAGCCTCAAATGTCATACCCAGCACCCAGACAGCAGTATGCAGGTCCCTGGAACAGTTGTTGTTGGTTGCAGTGGACTGCAGAAAGGCAGAGCCAGGCCCATCCCCCCCCTACCTGTTCCACTTGTGGTGGGTAATGTTGAGCCCTCCCAAACCCCCCAAAACCCACTGTACCCACATGTAGGTGCTCCCCTTCAGCCCTTAGGGCTAGGGTAATGGTGCACACTTGTGGGCAGTGGGTTTTGGAGGGGATTCAGGGGACTCAGCACACAAGGGAAGGGTGCTATGAACCTGGAAGCTAATTTGGTTGTTTATAAAAGATGTTTGAAGTGCCCCCTAGGGTGCCCGGTTGGTGTCCTGGCATGTGAGGGGGACCATTGCACTACAAATGCTGACTCCTCCCATGGCCAAATGCCTTGGATTTCGCCGGGTTTGAGATCGCCGGCAGTTTTTTCCATTATCGCAGAAAAACAAGAGTGGCAATCTCAAACCCGGCGAAATCCAAGGGATTTCGCCGGCCCACACTGTATTATCGAAAAAAAAGATGGCCGGCCATCTTTTTTGAAAATACGGTTCCGGCCGGCTGTTGCGCCGCCGCCAAAATAGATCGCCGGCGACCTATTTCGCCGGCGACGTTCGATTATTCCCCTCCAAGTGGAAAGAGAAAAATGATTTAAATTATTATGTATTGCGAATACAGACAAAAGTTGTCTATTCAAAGATAAATAATCAGATAGCTCATGGTGACAAGATATCTCAGCTCCTTACCATCGGGCTCAGGTTTGCAATTCGAAGCCACCTGGATTCCTCCATAGAGCCCCATCCCAAGCAACAGCATGAAAGGGAAGTACATCCTAGTGACTGCAGATAGACCCTGGAGACCTGAAACACATACCAGCACAAATTCAGAACAGTGTGAGAATTAAAAAGATGCAAATCAAGAAATGACCAAAAATACCCAAAAGCAAAATTCTAGAGGAGTCTCAAATGCAGATTTTTCCCATTTAATAGAGCCCCAGTCATTAGTTATCAGGGTCGTGCAGGAAAGAGGTGACCTTTATCTGTTTGATTCACACATTGGTTTTAAGAAAATAAGTTTAATGCATATTTGTAGGTTGACTTGCATGCACTAAGGGGCCCTTTTAGTAAAGGGTTGCCCCACAGCAACCCGAACCTACCGCCTGCCCAACGAGGCTGATGATGGTAGTTCTGCCTCGAGCCTGTACAATTTCTGGTGGAATGGAAATTCTTTTCTATAATTATTAGCACGGCACTAACCTGGGCAGTGCCATGCTGGGTTACCATGGGAATCATTAATGCCACCTCATTGGGTGGCGGTAAGTGTTCCACCTGCATGGCCATGCGGTAAATGCAATTTTACCACATGGCCATGTCAATTTTTGGTAGAAACTTGGTAAAAGGACCCCTAAATTTGTAGCCAATGAATCAAACACAGGGTAACAAGAGCCATGTGGGTCTCAAACTGGAACAACTACGCATTTCTAGTTTATTCAGATGCAAGTAGAGGAGTGTGGTAGCCGTGTTAGTCCGCTCTTAAGGTTATCAATAGAAATCAAACAAAATAAAACATGGAAAAGAAAATAAGATGATACCTTTTTTATTGGACATAACTTAATACATTTCTTGATTAGCTTTCGAAGGTTGCCCTTCTTCCTCAGATCGGAAATAAGCAAATGTGCTAGCTGACAGTGTATATAAGTGAAAACATTCAAGCATTACTATGACAGTCTGACAGGGTGGGAGGAGGGGGGTGGGTAGGAAGTATGCATGGGGACATCAAAGCATATCATTGATATTCTAACAGGATGGGTGTGGATAGGTGAGGGGTGGGTGATCAACAGAGACATACAGCTTTATGGTTTATAATGGGTTAGGAACCCCAGATCCTTGTTAAGTCCTTTCTGTTGGGTGTTAAAATATTCAGTCATTCTGACTTCAAAGGTCTTACGTTCTTGCATGGTTTTAAAGTTACCTTTCAGGATTCTCACTGTGAAATTACTGGTACAGTGTCCTGGTTCTGTGAAGTGCTGTCCCACCGGGGTGGGGGCCCTACTGGCTGTATTGTTCATATGATGTCTATGTAAATTGAATCTTGTCTTAAGCATCTGGCCTGTTTCTCCAATATAGCATCCTTCGTTACATTTTTTACACTGAATGATATATACCACATTGGAAGATGAGCAAGTGAAAGATCCCTTTATGTTGAATATCTTTCCTTTGTGGATGACTTTGGGGTCCTGTGAAATATTTTGGCATAATTTGCAACTGGATAAATTACAGGGAAGTGTGCCCTTCTGTTCCTTTTCAGTCTGTGATGGAAGTTTACTTCTGATTAGCTTGTGTTTTAAGTTGGGTGGTTGTCGGAAGGCCAGTACTGGTGGGGATGGGAATATCTCTTTCAGTAATGTCATCTCCTGGAGTAATAGGTTGTGATCTCTTATATTTCCTCAGTTTTTTCCAGCTGGATTGTATGTCATACAAGGGGAATTCTGTCTGTGGAGGTTTTTTCCTCCTTGTACTGTAGCAGATTCTCCCTGGGTGTTTTGAGGGAGGAGGCAATAGTCTTGGAGATTATTTTGGGGTTGTAGCCTTTCTGTTTGAAGGATGCAGTCAGGCTTTTAAGGTGTCTGTCAGATGCAAGAAAATAGTTTACATTTATATCATTTCTACATGGTGCATTACATCAAGGGACAGAGTCAATAAATAACACCGAAATTCAGCATTATAAAAGTCAGTGCTCAATGTTATTCTATAAACGATGCTCGGGATGAGTGCTGAATATCGCCAGATAGACGGCTAAGTCCATTTAACTGGTCAGGAGCCATTCCTGGCAGTTGAATGTTTAAAATATTGGGGGGATAGTTTTTATACTACACTATCCACAGTGATAGGTGGGTCACAAAATTAACACAAACTCTTCCAACTTGTAAAAAAATTATTAGACACCACTCCAGTCACCAACAACAGCAAAGACATACCAGGAGCTGACGACTTGGCGAAGTACTTCAAGTAGAAAATCATACAATTGCGACTTAAAATACCTAGTCAGCCACACCGAATACAGCACACTCCTGGACTGCCTAGACCCAGATCCTGGAATATATCCAGCAGACAGAATCTGGACGGAATTCACAATAATACCGTAAGATCTTATCTCACAAACGCTTAAAAAGATTCGCCAAATCTCACTGCAAACTAGACATATGCCCAAACAACCTCATGAAATCGGCCCCTCAACAATTTATAAAAGACCTAACAAACCACATAAACTATATGCTACAAAACGGACTTTTCCCAAGGGAAAAAGGTAACATTTTACTCACCCCTATACCCAAGGATGCAAAGAAAAATGCAAATGAACTAAAACTATAGACCAGTAGCATCCATCCCCTTAATTACCAAAATAACAGAAGGCATAGTGACCAAACATAAGTACATAAGTACATAAGTAGTGCCATACTGGGAAAGACCAAAGGTCCATCTAGCCCAGCATCCTGTCACCGACAGGTGCCAATCCAGGTCAAGGGCACCTGGCACGCTCCCCAAACGTAAAAACATTCCAGACAAGTTATACCTAAAAATGAGGAATTTTTCCAGTCCATTTAATAGCGGTCTATGGACGTGTCCTTTAGGAATCTTCTAACCCCTTTTTTAAACTCCGTCAACGAACCGCCCGTACCACGTTCTCCGGCAAATGATTCCAGAGTCTAATTACACGTTGGGTGAAGAAAAATTTCTTCTCCGATCGTTTTAAATTACCACACTGTAGCTTCAACTCATGCCCTCTAGTCCTAGTATTTTTGGATAGCGTGAACAGTCGCTTCACATCCACCCGATCCATTCCACTCATTATTTATACACTTCTATCATATCTCCCCTCAAGCCGTCTCTTCTCCAGCTGAAAAGCCCTAGCCTTCTCAGCCTCTCTTCAGAGGAAAGTCGGTCCCACCCCACTATCATTTTCGTCGCCCTTCGCTGTACCTTTTCCAATTCTACTATATCTTTTTTGAGATACGGAGACCAGTACTGAACACAATACTCCAGGTGCGGTCGCACCATGGAGCGATACAACGGCAATTATAACATCCGCACACCTGGACTCCATACCCTTCCTAATAACACCCAACATTCTATTCGCTTTCCTAGCCGCAGCAGCACACGGAGGCAGAAGGTTTCCGCGTATCATCGACGACGACACCCAGATCCCTTCTTGATCCGTAACTCCTAACGCGGAACCTTGCAAGACGTAGCTATAATTGCGGGTTCCTCTTACCCACATGCATCACTTATGCACTTGTCAACATTGAACTTCATCTGCCACTTGCACGCCCATTCTCCAGTCTCGCAGGTCCTCCTGTAATCGTTCACATTCCTCCTGCGACTTGACGACCCTAGAATAATTTTGTGTCATCGGCGAATTTAATTACCCTCACTAGTTATTCCCATCTCTAGGTCATTTATAAATACATTAAAAAGCAACGGACCCAGCACAGACCCCTGCGGGACCCCACGAACTACCCTCCTCCACTGAGAATACTGGCCACGCAATCCTACTCTCTGCTTCCTATCTTTCAACCAGTTCTTAATCCATAATAATACCCTACCTTCTCGATTCCATGACTCTGCAATTCTTCAGGAAGTCTTTCGTGCGGCACTTTGTCAAACGCCTTCTGAAAATCCAGATATACAATATCAACCGGCTCCCCATTGTCCACATGTTTGCTTACCACCCCTCAAAAAAATGCATTAGATTGGTGAGGCAAGACTTCCCTTCACTAAATCCGTGCTGACTTTGTCTCATCAGTCCCATGTTTTTGTATATGCTCTGCAATTTTATTCTTAATAATAGCCTCCACCATCTTGCCCGGCACCGACGTCAGACTCACCGGTCTATCTAAACAAGTTCTCGATATTACACGATTCTCAATCAGGATTTCGCTCTAATCACAGTACTGAAACCGTACTAGTCACGCTCATGAACAAATTCAAACAATTGATACAAACGGCAACAACATTCTACTGCTACAATTCGACATGTCAAGTGCATTCGACATGGTTGACCATGGAATTTACTACACATCCTCGCATACTTTGGAAATTGGAGGCAACGTTCTCAATTGGTGAAAGGGTTCCTCACTACACGATCATATCAAGTGACTTCAAACTCGATTACATCAGCGACATGGAAACCTGAATGCGGAGTTCCACAGGATCCCCCCTCTCACCGACCATATTCAACCTAATGATGACACCCTTGGCCAAATTACTATCGAATCAGAACCTAAACCCATATATATACGCTGATGATGTAACGATCTTCATCCCATTTCATCAAGATTTAAGGGAATCTCCAACGAAATCAAGCAAAGCCTACTATTATGAATTCCTGGGCAGGTGCATTTCAGCTGAAACTCAATGCTGAAAAAACCCAGTGCCTGGTACTCACCTCGCAATATAATAAGAATAAATTTACCACCATCAACACACCTAAACTAAATCTACCAGTTTCGGACATCCTGAAAATCCTTGGAGTCACCATTGATCGACATCTTACACTTGTGAACCATGCAAATAACATAACCAAAACGACGTTTCATTCAATGTAGAAACTAAAAAGAGTTAGACCATTTTTTCCCAAGGATTGTCTTCCGCAATCTGGTACAATCACTGGTACTCAGTCCATCGGACTATTGTAATTCACTCTACGCTGGCTGTAAAGAGCAAATACTAAAAAAACTCCAGACAGCTCAGAATACGGCAGCCAGATTAATATTCGGCACACCAAAATACGAAAGCGCGAAACCCCTACGAGAAAAACTACACTGGCTCCCACTAAAAGAACGCATCACGTTCAAACTTTGTACCTTAGTCCATAAAAATCATCCATTGTAATGCCCCAGCCTACATGTCAGATCTAATAGAACTACCACCCAGGAACGCAAAAAAATCTTCCCGCACACACCCATCATTCTTCATCCTCCCAAGTGTAAGGGTTTGAAATACAAATCAATGCACGCATCTACCTTTTCCTATACGAGCACGCAGCTCTGGAATGCGCTGCCACGTAACTTGAAAACGGTCTATGAACTGACCAATTTCCGCAAATTATTAAAACCTATCTCTTCGACGAGATATATCACAAAGATCAACATGTGTAACTGTATAATCCTTTGAACTTTTAGTACTGTCTTATAATGTCTTTTGCTTTAACACCATCATGTAATTCACCACCATGTAACACAAACCCTCTGTAAACCTAATGTTTATTCACTTCTATTTCCAGTACCCATGATGTATTGTAAGCCACATTGAGCCTGCAAAGAGGTGGGATAATGTGGGATACAAATGCAATAAATAAATAAATAAAACATTCATAATAAAACAAAAGACCCAATACTTAAAATTAAAACATCCTGTGTAAAGTGTAAAGAAACTCATAATTGAACTTATGAAGAATTGTTGAAGAAGAAAGCCTTCAATTTATCTAATTTATCTGGAAGCGCATTCCACAGTTGAGACCTTTTAACATTTATTCCAATCGGATATTTTTAGTTTAATGATGTTTATTGGAATTTAAAAATTAGTACAAGACCATATATAATTTGACAAGATGTGCATATATCATATGTAGTTTTATGTAAAAGTGTTTTATTGATGAAAGCATAAATGATACAGTATCATGCCAATCCTTAAAACTCCAGTGGCAAACATTTCAGACCTGTACTAATACATCTGAACTTCTATCATCACATTTTATTTCCCCCCCCCCTCCCATTCCCTCCCCCCTCCCCCCTCCCCCTCCCTTTCCTTTATATAATATGTTTATTGACCATATCCATTATTGAAGAGAAAATCTGTACAGAATGATTATCAAGGAAGCTTTACAGGAACCTTTGGACTGTATCAAAACAGTGATCGGAGCATTGTTCAACAAGATTCATAATGAAAATAAATATGGAATGTTGTCAACCTTCTGTAGTCAGTACATGTAGTTCCTGTGTTTCACTACTTTCCATGTCTCCTCCATCATATGTCAAAGTTGTGATTTATCAACAAATTAACGCCCACAGGGCCGGAGGAACATATCATAGTTTAAAATGTCATCCTCTTTTCCCTATCTCCCATACTCCCATCATTCTATATCATACTCTTCCATCTACCCTCCCTTCTCCTCCTAACCCACCCTCAGATATCTTCCAGAAATGTATCGCGCTGTAAAATCAAAGGGAATTCAGGACCAGACTTCTACCTCTGGTATGTAGTGTCTGAATATATGGGCCCCAATGTCCAAAAGGCCTTCCTCCTCCTCGTCGAACCTCCCACCCCTCGGCGCTCACACAACATTAGTTCATGGAATCTATTCCTCCAGTGCCAGAAATCCGGGAGAGCACTACCCACCCATTGACAAAGTAATAACCTCTTGCCAACCAAACAGGCCCTACGGATCAGATGTCTTCCAGATATGCCCTGCAGTGCAAACACCTCATGTTTATCCAGCAACACACCCATCGGGGAGTCCACTACCCCAGAGCCCAACAGAGAGGACAGATATTGCAAAACCTCCCTCCAAAAATGGTGTACCCGAAAACATTCCCACAAATAGTGAAACAATGACCCAGGTAATCTTCCACATTTTTCACATAGTGGGTCTTCCACCCCACCCATCCTAAAAATCTGAGCTTTTGTAAGGTATGCTCTATGCAAAATTCGGTATTGGCATTCACGGAAACCTGCATTGCCAGTCATCTCCGGAATTCTAGAAACTAACATATCAAAATCCAAAGACAGCCCTGGTCTCGCTAAATCTCGGGCCCATCTCATTTGTATTAACTCCCGGTCCTTTAGAAGTGGCAATTTCCCCAAGATCTTATACAACTTAGAGACCGAGAGTCGTTCTGTGTCTCCTCCTGTTAAAAACTGTCTTATTCGGTGACAATGTCTATGTTTCAAAGCCTCTGAGTCTACCGTCTTCACATAGTGTATAATTTGATTATAGGCAAAAATGTTATTCATGTCATAGCGAATACCCAAGGCGCCCAAACTTAATAGCGTCCCTTGCTGGTTTAAAAGATGCTCCAGACGACTAATGCCCAAGCGTCCCCAAACCTGAAATGTTTTATTGTCCATCCCCGGTTTAAACAATAAATTCCCACAAATGGGTAACATATCTGATGTGTGTTTCGATATACCCCAAATACCCATCAGGTCTTTCCAAAGAAACCGCAAAGATGTTAGCAACAGGCTATTTCTTAGGTGTTCAGGTATACGAGCCCCAGGTGCCTGTAACAAAAAATAAAAGTGGCAAGGAGCAAAAAATTGAGCCTCTATTCTACGGGGTGTATAATCTTCACGGTCAAAAAACCAGTCACCAAAGTAACGCAATAAGCATGCCCTATTATATCTTCTCAAGTCTGGCAAACCCAGGCCCCCCTCTTTCCAGTTGCCCATTAACAGAGGTAGTGGTAGTTTAGCTTTTTTTCCTCCCCAGCAATATCGCCTGAGTAAACAATGTAAGACTTTGAGATCTCTATGTTTGATAAGGACTGGTAACATCCGTAGACAGTAAAGCCATCTGGGGAATTCTACCATCCGAAACAGCTGAATGCGCCCATAAAGTGTAAGGGGCAGTGTCACCCACTTTTCAGTCTTGTCCTCTGTACCACTTAGCAATCTATTCACATTCAATCGATAGAGATCCGCTGAGGTCATAGACAACCATATTCCCAGATAGCGAAATGACCCTCGTGCCCACCGAAGTGGGAAAGCCTGCCCCCATTCCTTCTTCTGGTCATCTGAGGACGCCAATGCCAGAGATTTCATATAATTAAGCTTGAATCCTGCATAATCTCCAAATTCTTGGAATAGCTCCAACAGAGCCGGGAGAGACTGGGATGGTTGTGTCAAGTGCACCAGTAAGTCATCCGCAAAGGCTGACAGAAGAAACCTCGAGGCCCCTATCGGGATTCCCTTGATCTCTGGATGAGTTTGTATCGCCCTGACCAAGGGGTCCAAAGATAAAACGAACAGGAGAGGAGAGAGCGGACATCCTTGTCTAGTACCTCTAAAGATATGAAATGAGCGAGAACAGACCCCATTCACCCACACATAAGCCATTGGCTCCAGATATAACACCTGAATCGCATCTAAAACGATCCTTGAATACCATAGTGTTTCAAAGTCTCAACAAGTAAGGCCAGCTCACTCTGTCAAAGGCTTTCTCTGCATCAAAACTAATTAACAGAGAAGCCAGACTCTTATATTTCACTGTCTCTAAAGAGGCCAAAATTGCACGAAGATTCCGAACCGCTGTCCTCCCCTTCACAAACCCCACTTGAGCCTCTTCTACCAAGTCTGGGAGTACCTGGGCTAACCTATTTGCCAGTATCTTAGCGTATAACTTGGCATCCACATTGAGAAGAGAGATTGGTCTATACGATCCAGGGTCTGCCACATCCTTACCATCTTTCGGGATAACTACAATCTGAGCTCTCTTCATAGTTTCAGGCACAGTCCTCTCCTCTATCATGGAATTAAACAAAGCTAAGAGCGGTCTCTTGATATGTTCATAGAACTGTTTGTAAAACTCCACTCGGTAGCCATCTGGACCCGGTGTTTTGTGAGAAGCACTTTGTTGTAACGCCAACATAAGGTCTCCTTCCTCAAGTGGGCTATTTAATCGTTGTATTTGGCGAGGGGACAACTTGGGTAACTGTACCGACTCTAAAAACATATCAGCACTCAGTCCTTCATCTACCGGCCTAGCGTATAAGGCCTCGTAATACTGGCCAAATCGATCTGCTATACCCTGATCCGTTCTCAACAACTTTCCATTTAAATCTTTCAGTTGTAAAATTCTAGAGGCTCCCCTTACTACTCCGCACCATATTTGCCAGCAACCTCCCTGCCTTATTGCTGTATTGGAATAGCTTATATTTATAATAAAATTGGGACTTAACCGCCCTCCGATGCAGCAATTCGTTGAGCTCTTGCTGCGTAATCAAAAGCAGTGACTTATTCTCCGCAGTAGCATTCCTACCATACAGTTTTCTATATTTGCGGACCTGCAATTCCAACCTCAAGATTTCCCTGTCTCGAATCCGTCGAGTTCTAGCACAGTAAGAGATTGTCCAGCTTATAATCGAACGAGAAAAACGCCCAAGTTCCGACCTAAATCGGGAGATGGGCGTTTATCTCACAAAAACGAATAAAGCGGTATAATCGAAGCCGATTTTGGACGTTTTCAACTGCACTCCGTCGCGGATGCGGACAAAGTTGATGGGGGCGTGTCAGAGGTGTGGCGAAGGCGGAACTGGGGCGTGGTTATCTGCCGAACAGAGATGGGCGCATTTCACAGATAATGGGACAAAAGTATGCGTTTTTAGCTAGAATTTAGGGCACTTTTCCTGGACCCTGTTTTTTCACGAATAAGGCCCCAAAAAGTGCCCTAAATGACCAGATGACCACTGGAGGGAATCGGGGATGACCTCCCCTGACTCCCCCAGTGGTCATAAACCCCCTCCCACCTCAAAAAATGATGTTTCACAACTTTTTATTTTGACCCTCAAATGTCATACCCACCTCCCTGGCAGCAGTATGCAGGTCCCTGGAGCAGTTGTTAGGGGGTGCAGTGGACTTCAGGCAGGTGGACCCAGGCCCATCCCCCCCCTACCTGTTACAATTGTGCTGCTTAATGCTTAGTCGTCCAACCCCCCCCGAACCCACTGTACCCACATGTAGGTGCCCCCCTTCACTCCTTAGGGCTATAGTAATGGTGTAGACTTGTGGGCAGTGGGTTTTGAGGGGGATTTGGGGGGCTCTACACACAAGGGAAGGGTGCTATGCACCTGGGAGCTCTTTTACCTTTTGTTCTGTTTTGTAAAAGTGCCCCCTAGGGTGCCTGGTTGGTGTCCTGGCATGTTAGGGGGACCAGTGCACTACGACTCCTGGCCCCTCCCACGAACAAATGCCTTGGATTTATTCGTTTTGAGCTGGGCGATTTCATTGTCCATTATCGCTGAAAAGCAAAAACGCCCAGCTCACAACTTGGCGAATAAAACATGGACGTCTAATTTTTTCGAAAATACGCTTGGGTCCGCCCCTTCACGGACCCGTTCTCGGAGATAAACGCCCATGGAGATAGGCGTTTCTGTCGATTATGCCCCTCCACATCTCCGCGCAAGACAGCCTTTTCCGCTTCCCAAAAAAGGGTCGGCTGCTGGCTATGAACCCCATTATGGAATTCATAATCTGTTATCCTCTCTGCTAAAAATGTCTGAAATTTTTGATCATTTACTAGGTCTAGGGGATATCTCCAAAGGCGCAGTCCACCCCCCTTCACAGGCCTCCCCCATCTTAGCCAGATCATAGCATGGTCTGAGACCTCATAGGGACCAATCTCAGCCTGAACCATCTGTGAAAACAGGGGAGCTGAAACAAATAGATAATCTATGCGAGATTGGGATGCATGGGCTCTGGAAAGATGAGTGTATCTCGGTCCGATGGGTGTAAAACACGCCACACATCCACAAGGTCTAATGCATCACAGAGCAAAGTCAAGGCTCGAGCACCCCCTCCCGAACCCCTGGCACCAGCACCGGATCTATCCAGCTGGGGGTCAACCACTAAGTTAAAGTCACCTCCCAGGATAATATTCCCCCCTTTAAATTTTGACAAGTTGGAGATCAGCCCCTGAAAAAACTTCTTATCATATACATTTGGGGCATATACATTACAGAGCACCAGAGTATGACCCTCAATCTCTATCTCCGCCAGAATATAGCGGCCCTCCGAACTTCTCAAGGTGGAGGTGATCTTTATCTGCAGTCCTTTTCGAAAAAGAATCAGGACTCCAGCTTTCCTCCCCACCGCTGGGGCTTCCAAGAGAGATCCCACCCACCCTGTCTTAAATTTTAAGTGTTCCCCTGAGGACAGATGTGTTTCTTGCAGTAGGGCTATATCCACTTGTTGTCTTTTCAGCGCCTGAAGCACCTTTGTCCGCTTTATCGGGGACGACACTCCCCCAATATTCCAAGAAACTATCTTAAGTGACCCCAGTACACCAGAAATCCAATAACAGCGTGAAAAAAGTTATACATTTAAACAAAAGAAGGGAAACCCTCCCAGCCCCTAGGGCCTCCCTTTTCAATCCCTTTGAATTTTTTCTCTGAAACTCAAACTCTGTCAGATACCTCTCTCCCTCTTTAACCTTCCCACCCCCCATCCCTACCCCTCCCCCCCCAGAATCACTCAACCATTCCCTCATGGTTGAAATCACGTGAGCTCCCCCCTCCCCACGCCTTCCTTTAATGTAATATCTAATATAATACCTCCTACAATCTTACCCCCCCCCCCTCGTTATGTAATCCCTAGACCCATCACTATTGGGACTATCCCCTTATTGGTATCCACAATTACCCTGTGAAAACCTCTATCCCAAAAGAAACCCATCCAACCTTTGTAATCCCTACTAGGGAATTTATAATATCAGATGTTATGGCCCAATTGTAAAACCATGTCTCTCTTCCGCAAAGTATGATTCTACGGGGCCCCTCAAACAAAGAACCTTTGAAACAGCAACAGTAAACATAGCATGCCCCATGTATCCTCTTTATAGTCAGTAATAGAGAGGTACATTCTGGGTTATAAAATTACCAACTGTGTCCCGTCAGCGCGGCGTGAGCTCGCCACCCCAGCTTTTTCAAGATCATCAGGTTGTCTTGGTTGTTCTTTCAGGCCGGATCCTCAGGGGTCAGGTCTCGCTGCACAAACTTCAACGCTTCTACCGCTGATGAAAACAGGGAATGTTTCCCATTATGCCAGATCTTTAGACGGGCTGGATAAAGTAAAGCAAATTGAATTTTCTTTTCAAATAATTGTTGGCACACTCCACGAAATGCTCTTCGCTGTAAAGAAACTCCAGTCGAGAAGTCCTGGAAGCAGCGTACCGTATGGTTCTCATATTGTATAGTTCCAGCCTTTCTGAATGCCCGAAAAATTTCCTGTTTGTGGGCAAAATTCAAGACTTTGAAAATGACGACTCTTGGGCGGGGGTCCTTCGAATTTCCAGGCCCCAGCCGGTGAGCACGTTCTATTCTTAAAGGCCCAGCAGACAGTTGTAAAGGTAGAATTTTTGGTAGCCAGTTTTCTAGAAAGTCTCTTAATTCTGAATCTTTGATCTTTTCAGGCAACCCAATCATTCTTATATTACTCCTGCGAGCTCTATTTTCCAGGTCCTCCAGCTTACTCTCCAGCCGTTCTACCTTGCTCTCCAGGTCTTTTTGTGTTGTCTCATGCTGCTGCACTCGATCTTCCACATCAGATAAGCGCTGCGTATATTGAGAAAACTCTGACTGGATGTTTTCCAACTTCACGTCGATGCCTCCTAATTGTTCTTTAATCGCTTGTAATTTGTGGTCCACTGACGCCCCCAACATAGCAGAGACTTCCGCTGCCACCTCCGCGGCCCACGCCGAGCTCACCGACCTCGGGCCGTCTCCGTCCGCCATCTTGGAATCTGTTGTACGGGTCCGCATGTTTTCCTTTTTGGGGGGTTTAGCCGCCATCGCACCTCTGCCAAGCTCCGTTTTAGTATTCCGCGATACCCCGATGTTTCGGATCACCGTTGCTGTTATCCTCGCTTTTTAATGCGGCGAAAGGAGATATTTATTTGCGGAAAACGGCGCGGGGAGGGCGGGAGCTCAGCACGACGACACCTTCTCTCTAGCCGTGCATCACGTGATCCCTCGGATATTTTTAAAATGAGGGAACGTCCTAGAACACTTTTTCTGCTGACCGTAAAGGGCGAGGTGGATGGTACATTCTCAAACGTTTTGCCAGTGTCAAAGGAACATCATTGATTCCATGTTTTGAAAATAAGGTCCAGAATTTTAAATTGTATATACATTTAATTGGTAGCCCATGTAATCTTAATAATATCGGGGAGTTATGATCAAATCTTGAGGTGTTAGATAAAATCCAGATACTGCATTCTGTGCCAATTGTAATGATTTCAACATATTTAGAATACCCAAGAAATTTGAGTTGCAATAGTCAAATAATGGCTTTACAAGTGCCTGTACAATCCTTCTGAAATGATCTTCAGACAATAAGTTTTTCAATCTTCTTAAAACCTTTTTTTATTAAAAAAAAAATCTTTTTTTACCAATAGCCTGAGATGAGCTTTAAATGAAATTGAAAAGTCTAAGACAACCCCAAGAAATTTAATTTCTCGTACTAATGAAATAGATGTATCTCCTATCATATGTTTCTCAGAGTAAGATATATTTGGTTGATTTGACAAGATTAAAATTTGAGTTTTAGACATATTTAACTTCAGCCTATTTAATCGTAGAGAGACATAGTTTCAAAAATTTCAGGGACTCCCCAAAAGATCCCTTAATAAGGACAGAGAACTGAATATCATTAGTATAGAGTCTGTATGAGACATTTAGTCCCGCAAGGAGTTTGCACAGAGAGATCCATGGTTAATGATGGTCCCCACATTGCTTGGAGGGTTTTTGAGCCAATGATAGAAAAATGCTGGATGTAGTCAGGATATTGAATAAATTCCGTAATCTACTAAGAATTATTTCAAGCGGAAACTGAGGCCCTTTTTCCTCCAATAAAGTAGATCCTTGGATTCTGAAGAGCATCTATGGATTCCTCATAGTGAAGATTATTCGTTATTCCACTGTCTTGTGAACTGAGTGAGTACTACGCGTTTGAGTGGAAAATATTCTCCAGCTGTGAAGTGCAGAGGTGCAAGGGAACTATTTTTATTCAACTCTTGTATTTAATGAATCTAAGTGAATTTTAATTTATTTGGGTCAATTGGACTTCACGTTTGTACCTTTTGAACATATTTCTCTTTATGATCTTCTATTATGTGAAAATTGGCAACTAATATTTCAGAGATCCTTTTACTAAGGTGAGCTTACAGATGTAGCACACGCTACCGATTTGAAAGTGATAATTGTTAAGAGACCCCACAGGTATAAAATGGACTTCTTAGCATTTACCCTGTACTGATCATTAGCGTGTGCTTAATCAGTTAGTGCACCCCAAAGGGATCAGTCAAAGAAACTGGGTCTACTCATATCACCCCTCTCCTCAAGTCACTTCACTGGCTTCCGATCAGGTACCGCATACAGTTCAAGCTTCTCCTACTAACCTACAAATGGACTCGATCTGCAGCCCCTCCTTACCTCTCTACCCTCATCTCCCCGTACGTTCCTACCCGTAACCTCCGCTCTCAAGACAAATCCCTCCTTTCAGTACCCTTCTCCACCACCGCCAACTCCAGGCTCCGCCCTTTCTGCCTCACCTCACCCCATGCCTGGAACAAACTCCCTGAGCACATACGCCAGGCCCCCTCCCTGCCCATCTTCAAATCACTGCTCAAAGCCCACCTCTTCAATGTTGCCTTCGACACCTAACCACTATACCTCTATTCAGTAAATCTTGAGTGCCCCAACTTGACATTTCGTCCTTTAGATTGTAAGCTCCTTGGAGCAGGGACTGTCCTTCTTTGTTAAACCGTACAGCGCTGCTTAACCCTAGTAGCGCTCTAGAAATGTTAAGTAGTAGTAGTAATAGTACTAATATCCTAAACTGATTGTTTTGTTAAAAACAAATGTAAAATGTGTCCAGCCTTGTGTGTAGGTCAGAGATAATTTATCTTCAACCCAAAGAAAAAGAATATGTTAAAATTATATAATTCTAAAATCCCCCTTACATGAATCCACATGAAGGTTAAAATCATGTAAAATAATAGTTTCCCTTGACTTAAAATCTTGAGCAATCAAAGCTTCAAACAGAGGGGACACATCTGTGTAGAGTGTTCCAGGGCTGCTATAAACTAAACATATGTATAAATGAGAAGACCAGAGATTCAATATTTTCGGAATTGAAAAAACACTTATTTTCCAACAAACTCAAACTCATTTTTGAAATGATTAAAAGGCCACTTTCTCTCTTATTTGTTCTAAACTGGAAAAAAAAAGAGGTTCTTTTACAAAGGGACGCTGAAAAATGGCTTGCGGTAGTGTAGGCGCAGGATTTGGGTGCGTGCCAATCCATATTTTTTAGCGCACCTGTAAAAAAGGCCTTTTTTAAAATGTTTGCCGAAAATGGATGTGCGGCAAAATGAAAATTGCCGTGCGTTCGTTTTGGGTCTGAGACCTGACCGCCAGCCATTGACCTAGCGGTAAAGACTGACACGGTAACTGAGCAGTAATGACCTATGAGCGCCAAATGCCACTTGGGGTGTGTCCGTTATGCACTCCTGAAAATAAAAAATAGTTTTCAGACGTGTGTATCGGACGAGCACTAAAAATGAAATTACTGCAAGAGCCACGCGGTAGTCGGGCAGTAACTCCATTTTGGCACACATTGGGCACGCGTAGAATGCTTATGCGTCTTAGTAAAAGGAGCCCCCTAAAGAACATAATTGCTTCCGGATTGCGGTATCACTATTTCAAAGCCATGATTCAGTTATACATAAAACGAACTCTGAAGATGAGGTTGCAGTCAATGGACTCAGATATAAACTAGAGCCTCAACTAAAAATTCTGGGAATTTTTATTTGGATAACAATCCTACTTTTGATCATCGTGTGAATTTGCTGGTTTGAAAGGAAACCACATCTCAAAAAAGATATAGTGAAATTAGAAAAGGTGCAGAGAAGTGCGACGAAAATGATAAAGAGGATGGGACAACTTCCCTATGAGGAAAGGCTAAAGCAGCCAGGGCTCTTCAGCTTGGAGAAGAGACAGCTGAGGGGAGATATGATAGAGGTCTATAAAATAATGAGTGGAGTGAATCGTTTGTTTACTCTTTCCAAAAATACTAGGACTAGAGGGCATGCGATGAAGCTACAAAGTAGTACATTTAATATGAATCGGAGAAAATGTTTCTTCACTCAACATGTAATTAAACTCTGGAATTCGTTGCCAGAGAATGTGGTAAAGGTGGTTAGCTGAGCGGGGTTTAAAAAGGGTGTGGATGGCTTTCTATAGGAAAACTCCATAGACCATTATTAAATTGACTTGGGGAAAATCCACTGCTTATTTCTGGGATAAGCAGCATAAAATGTATTGAGTTTTCTGGGATCTTACCAGGTACTTGTGACCTGGATTGGCCACTGTTGGAAACAGGATGCTGGGGCTTGATGGACTTTTGGTCTCTCCCAATGTGGCAATACTTATGTAAGATCATAAGAGCATAAGAATAGCCATATTTATGGGTCTGACCAATAGTTCATCTAGCCCATAGACTAATACTGCCCGGTCCTAACATATAAGGGAAAGAGACCATTTCCCATGGAGAAAGAATTCCAGCAGTGGCCAATCCAAGTCACAAGTACCTGGCAGAAACCCAGTTAGTAGCAACATTCCATGCTACCAATCCCAGGGCAAGCAGTGGCTTCCCCCATATGTCCATCTCAAAACAGACTATGGACTTTTCCTCCAGGAACTTGTCAACCCCCTTTTTAATACCAGTTACACTAACCACTGTTACCACATCCTCTCAACAGATTCCGGAGCTTAACTATTCTTTCAGGGGAAAAATATTTCCTCCTATTTGTTTTAAAAGTATTCCCATGCAATTTCATTGAGTGTTCCCTGGACTTTGTGCTTTTTGAATGGGCGAAAAATTGATTCACCTCCACCTGCTCCACACCACTCAGGATTTTTTAGAACTCATCCGTCTCCCTTCCAAACTGAAGGCCTTTCCTCATATGGGAACAGTTCCATCCCCTCTATCATTTTGGTCGCTCTTCTCTAAACCTTTTCTGATTCCGCTATATTTTTTTTGAGATACGGCAACCAGAATTGAACCCAATACTCAAGGTAAGGCCACTCCATGGAGCGATTATAATATTTTTGGTCTTATTTTGCATCCGTCTCCTAAAAATTCCTGGCATCCTGTTTGCTTTTTTGGTCACTGCTGCACACTGGGAAGAGGATTTCTGCTTATTGTCTACAATCCTGCTTATTTTCAAACGAGAAGGGCGGCCATCTTCCGACACAAATCGGGAGATGGCTGCCCTTCTCCCAAAGCCAGCCAAATCGGTATAAGCGAAAGCCGATTTTGGCCGGCTTCAACTGCATTCCGTCGCGGGGCCGGCAAAAGTTCAAGGGGGTGTCTCGGCAGGGTATGGAAGGCGGGACGGGGGCATGGTTATGAGATAGCCGCCCTCGGCCCATAATGGAAAAAAGAAGGCCGGCCCTGATGAGCATTTGGCCGACTTTACTTGGTCCATTTATTTTCAGGACCAAGTCTCAAAAAGGTGTCCCAAATGACCAGATGAACATCGGAGGGAATCGGGGATGACCTACCCGTACTCCCCCAGTGGTCACCAACCCCCTCCAACCCTAAAAAAAATGACAAACATTTTTTGCCACCGTCTATGCCAGCCTCAAATGTCATACCCAGCTCCATGACAGCAATATGCAGGTCCCTGGAGCAGTTTTTAGTGGGTACTGCAGTGCACTTCAGGCAGGCGGACCCAGGCCCATCCCCCCTTACCTGTTACACTTGTGGTGGTAAATGGGAGCCCTCCAAAACCCACCCGAAACCCACTGTACCCACATGTAGGTGCCCCCCTTTACCCTTTAAGGGCTATGGTACTGTTGTACAGTTGTGGGTATTGGGTTTTGGGGGTTTTGGGGGGCTCACCACCCAAGTGGAGGAGTGGCCTAGTGGTTAGGGTGGTGGACTTTGGTCCTGAGGAACTGAGGAAACTGAGTTTGATTCCCACTTCAGGCACAGGCAGCTCCTTGTGACTCTAGGCAAGTCACTTAACCCTCCATTGGCCCATGTAAGCCGCATTGAGCCTGCCATGAGTGGGAAAGCGCAGGGTACAAATGTAATTGAAAAAAAAAAAAAAGGGAAGGGAGCTATGTGCCTGGGAGCAATTAATGAAGTCCACTGCAGTGCCCGCTAGGGTGCCCAGTTGGTGTCCTGGCATGTGAGGGAGACCAGTGCACTACAAATGCTGGCTCCTCCCATGAACAAATGGCTTGGATTTGGCCGGGTTTGAGATGGCCGGCCTCGGTTTCCATTATGGCCGAAAACCGAGGCCGGCCATCTCTAAGTCCGGCCATCTCAACATTTGTGTACCTCGTCAGCACTGGTGCCCTGAGTACTTAGGTCGCGCCAATAGTGTTTCACATTTGACAGTTGAAACGCTGCTCACCATGTAAATTGGGAGGGGATGGAGCTGGTGGTGCGAACTCGTAGCGCGGGTGTGTGGCGGTGTTGGGGGCAGATTGTGCTTACGTTGGTGCTGTTCAGGCCCCCTCTTTGTCAGTGTGTCTGTGTGCGGCAGGCGGGACTCAGCTGCTGCAGCTTTTATGTCTGAGTCTGTTGGCGCCTCTTGCTTGAGACGCGTTGAAGTTTCCCAGGCAACATGGTGATGTCACCGGAAGGCTTCAGACATTACGAACCGGGCTTCAACTTCCTGGCAGTCGGCTTCAGAACGTTGAAGGTGCAAATTATTATAGTAGATAGTTTAGAGAGGTGATAAAAATACTAAACACCACTGGTCTTTCAGCACTCCACAATACTGAGTAGTGGACATTTGGGACACTGGAATGAGAGTGGAAAGACAGTGATAATCCTAGAGTGGTAAGGGGAAGCCATAAGTACATAAGTAGTGCCATACTGGGAAAGACCAAGGTCCATCTAGCCCAGCATCCTGTCACCGATAGTGGCCAATCCAGGTCAAGGGCACCTGGCACGCTCCCCAAACGTAAAAACATTCCAGACAAGTTATACCTAAAAATGCGGAATTTTTCCAAGTCCATTTAATAGCGGTCTATGGACTTGTCCTTTAGGAATCTATCTAACCCCTTTTTAAACTCCGTCAAGCTAACCGCCCGTACCACGTTCTCCGGCAACGATTCCAGAGTCTAATTACACGTTGGGTGAAGAAAAATTTTCTCCGATTCGTTTTAAATTTACCACACTGTAGCTTCAACTCATGCCCTCTAGTCCTATTATTTTTGGATAGCGTGAACAGTCGCTTCACATCCACCCGATCCATTCCACTCATTATTTTATACACTTCTATCATATCTCCCCTCAGCCGTCTCTTCTCCAAGCTGAAAAGCCCTAGCCTTCTCAGCCTCTCTTCGTAGGAAAGTCGTCCCAGCCCACTATCATTTTCGTCGCCCTTCGCTGTACCTTTTCCAATTCTACTATATCTTTTTTGAGATACGGAGACCAGTACTGAACACAATACTCCAGGTGCGGTCGCACCATGGAGCGATACAACGGCATTATAACATCCGCACACCTGGACTCCATACCCTTCCTAATAACACCCAACATTCTATTCGCTTTCCTAGCCGCAGCAGCACACTGAGCAGAAGGTTTCAGCGTATCATCGACGACGACACCCAGATCCCTTTCTTGATCCGTAACTCCTAACGCGGAACCTTGCAAGACGTAGCTATAATTCGGGTTCCTCTTACCCACATGCATCACTTGCACTTGTCAACATTGAACTTCATCTGCCACTTGCACGCCCATTCTCCCAGTCTCGCAAGGTCCTCCTGTAATCGTTCACATTCCTCCTGCGACTTGACGACCCTGAATAATTTTGTGTCTCGGCGAATTTAATTACCTCACTAGTTATTCCCATCTCTAGGTCATTTATAAATACATTAAAAAGCAACGGACCCAGCACAGACCCCTGCGGGACCCCACTAACTACCCTCCTCCACTGAGAATACTGGCCACGCAATCCTACTCTCTGCTTCCTATCTTTCAACCAGTTCTTAATCCATAATAATACCCTACCTCCGATTCCATGACTCTGCAATTTCTTCAGGAGTCTTTCGTGCGGCACTTTGTCAAACGCCTTCTGAAAATCCAGATATACAATATCAACCGGCTCCCCATTGTCCACATGTTTGCTTACCCCTCAAAAAAATGCATTAGATTGGTGAGGCAAGACTTCCCTTCACTAAATCCGTGCTGACTTTGTCTCATCAGTCCATGTTTTTGTATATGCTCTGCAATTTTATTCTTAATAATAGCCTCCACCATCTTGCCCGGCACCGACGCTAGCCAATTATGAACATTTTGGTAGCCCTTACGGTAAAAGGGGAATAGCACAGAGATATTATATTACTGATGATATTAATGTCTGAGATCAGAAAAATCTTATGCCGTGGTAAACAACTCATGCTCTTTCAGTGTGACGTATCTGAGACTTTTAATGCCATTGATCAATATCAAATATTAAGCAAAATTAGGGGTCCTTTTACTAAGGTGCATCGAAAAATGGCCTGCACTGGTGTAGACGCGTGATTTGGACGCACACAGGTCCTTTTTGGGCTGAAAATGGACGTGCGGCAAAATCAAAATTGTTGTGCATCCATTTCGGGCCTTAGACCTTACCGCCACCCAATTGACCTAGCAGTAAGGTGTCACATGTTAAGCGAGCGCTAGCGGTCTATGGGCGTACAATGCTGATTACTGCTCGGTTAGCGCTGCGAGGCAGAAAATTTCTGACAGACTTAGTGGATGCACATAAAAAGCATGAAATTACCACCCAGGCCACGCGGTAGATGAACGGTAGTTCAAAATCAATGCGTAAAAGGGCCCCTTAGCGCTTTGGGCATGGGAGGTAATGTGCTGAAATGGTTTTCAGAATTTTTGAAGAAAAGAAGATATTGTGTTAAGGGTGAAAATTCAGTTTTAGCAACATGGGGGACTCATTGCGGAGTTGCACAGGGTTCCCTGCTTTCGCCTTTGTCTATGACTTCTCTGGGGGGAAAATGCTGTCTAATCTGGGTATTCTTTAATCTTCTGCTGCTGAGGTTTTAATTTGAAATCATGCATATGTGAATTTTGAAGACATGAATGTGTTTGTCCAGTATGGTATTCATAGATGACTGGATGTATTACATTAAATTGGTTTGTCTTGGGAATTCGGATGGGATTATCGGAAGGAAGATTATGCTGCACTCTGGGGAAGTGGTCTAAAGTTTTTGGTGCATTCCTTGATTCTAAATTACCTTTTGGGATACAGATAAATGAAGTAGTAAGGAAAACGTTGTTATACAATACGTTCATATTTAACTTCCGAACGTCTTCAGGTAGTGGTTCAGGCAATCATTTTACCTCAGTTAGATTACCTAGGAACCAAATGGTGGAACTCCTTAGCACCCAAAATAAGAAATGTTCAGGAATATACTGGATTCCACAAAATCCTCAAATCGTTCCTATTCAAACAAACCCTCACAAAGAGCGACCATATCTCAAACAGTTAGTTACTATCTGAAATTTGGTTATTACTCTATTTACCATTGACTTTCTCTTTGCTTCATGTACAATTTCTCCATCATAAAAGATTTTCTAAATGTTAAACATCCATCGCTATCCCAGTTTGTTTATGATATTATTTTGTAAAATTGAATTCTTAAAACAAATTACTTTCTTGTGCATTACTCTTTGTTATGTATCCAGTAGTGTTTATTGTAAGCCACATTGAAATCATCTTATTTTTGATAATTACTCTGCTTTTGCAACAATCGCATTGGCTCCCTATTAGTGACAGAGTTGATATTAAACTGGTAACATTATTATATACAACTTTATATGGTAAAGGTACAGAACGTTTCATTCACTATCTCTCATTTCCTATTAACCCTACAAATTCCTGGTACCGATCTTTGATGAAACTTTGTTAATTGATCATTCTTTTGGATATCATGGAATCAAGCAGTGGAATAATCTTTAGGTGGATTTAAGGCAAATTTCATCTTATTTTCTTTTTTTTTGTGTGTGTGGAGTGGAGGAGTAGCCTACTGGTTAGTGCAGTGGACTTTGATCCTAGGTAACTGGGTTCGATTCCCACTGCAGTTCCTTATGACTCTGGACAAATCACGTAACCCTCCATTACCCCAGGCACAAATAAATACCTGTATATACTATCCACCTTCTAATCAAAAGAGAAAAACGCCCATATTCCGACCTAAATCGGGAGATGGATGTCTTTCTCTCGCGGGCGCCCAAATCGGTATAATGGAAAGCCGATTTTGGGCGTCTTCAACTGCACTCCGTCGCAGGAACGAATAAAGTTGACGGGGGCATGTCAGAGGCGTGGTGAAGGCAGAACTGGGGCGTGGTTATCGGCCGAGGAGAGATGGGCGTCTTTAGCTGATAATCGAAAAAAAAGGCGTTTTTACTGCAATTTTGGGTCACTTTTTTTTTACCCTTTTTTTTCCACGAACAAGTCCCAAAAAAGTGCTCCAACTGACCAGATGACCACTGGAGGGAATCGGGGATCACCTGCCTTGACTCCCCCAGTGGTCACTAACCCCCTCCCACCAAAAAAACCCCCACTTTACAAACTTTTTTTCCCAGCGTGTATGCCAGCCTCAAATGCCGTACCCACCTCCATAACAGCAGAATGTGTTCTATCCTCTGACAGCCTTTCCCTGGTTCTGATGTGGGTCTCGTGTGAGTGTGACACCTTTTCTGTTATGGGCACTGCAGAGTCACATCACCAATGCATTGTGGTGGGTGTAGGGTATTGGGCTCCGTGATTCCACTAGCTTGTGTTAAATGCTCATGATGTTGGTAGTTGGTAGGCTCTACTCCCATGGTGCTTTTTCCCCTGCTTACTGGGTCAGAGTGTGCTCTGTTTTGTTTCCGGTAGTCCATGAGGTAGTGGCCATTTTTGTAAGCCAGTTTTAGATCCCTTTCATGTGTTAGCCACATTACAGAACTTAGTTCTTACCATTGTACACCATTCTGCCAGCTCGGACCTACTGCTAAACTCAGTTCCAGGGAGACTCGTTGCCAGTGGGGCACAACCTCTGATCTGCAGTTAACTGTGAGTAAACGTGGTTATTCAAATAAAGAACGTTTTCAACGAGATTAGTCTTCAGATGTGAATTGCTGTGCCAAGGTTATACAGCACCAACAAGTCCTGTCCCTGGAGCACTTTTAGTGGGTACTGCAGTGCACTTCAGGCAGGCAGACCCAGACCCACCCACCCCTACCTGTAACACTTGTGGTGATAAGTGGGAGCCTCTAAAACCCACTGTACCCACATGTAGTTGCCCCCTTCATCCCTAAGAGCTATGGCAGTGTTGTACATTTATCCCTCCCACGACCAAATGGCTTGGATTAGGACGTTTCTGAGCTGGCCGTTTTTAGTTTACATTATCGCTAAAAAAAAAAAAACCGCCCAGCTCAGAAAGGACCAAATCCATGGCAGTTGGTCCGTCCAAACCGTATTTTTGAAACGAAAGATGGACGCCCATCTTTTTCGAAAATACGGTTTGTCCCACCTCTTCACGTACCTGTTTTCGAACATAGACGCACCATGGAGATGGGCGTTCACGTTCGATTATGCCCCTCCATGTAAACCACTTTCAATGTAGTTGCAGAGGAGTGTGGTAGCCGTGTTAGTCCACTCTTAAGGTTATCAATAGAAATCAAACAAAATAAAACATGGAAAAGAAAATAAGATGATACCTTTTTTATTGGACATAACTTAATACATTTCTTGATTAGCTTTCGAAGGTTGCCCTTCTTCGTCAGATCGGAAATAAGCAAATGTGCTAGCTGACAGTGTATATAAGAATCCTGAAAGGTAACTTTAAAACCATACAAGAACGTAAGACCTTTGAAGTCAGAATGATTGAATATTTTAACACCCAACAGAAAGGACTTAACAAGGATCTGGGGTTCCTAGCCCATTATAAACCATAAAGCTGTATGTCTCTGTTGATCATTCCACCCCTCACCCATCCACACCCATCCTGTTAGAATATCAATGATATGCTTTGATGTCCCCATGCATACCTCCGACCCACCCCCATCCTCCCACCCTGTCAGACTGTCATAGTAATGCTTGAATGTTTTCACTTATATACACTGTCAGCTAGCACATTTGCTTATTTCCGATCTGAGGAAGAAGGGCAACCTTCGAAAGCTAATCAAGAAATGTATTAAGTTATGTCCAATAAAAAATGTAGTTGCAAAAACCACAGAAAGGCAGTGTATCAAGTCCCATTTCCTAAACTGTAATCTGCAATTGTTGTAAATGTCTATATCCAGTTCAATATCTATGGTGTTTTACCTGCCTAGATAGAATCTATTGATGAGACTCATGCGGTTATAAATCACAAGAAAAGAATAGAATAGAATCTTCATCTTAGCCCATTCCCCAAAAACAAATCTTTCCCTGTGTAGAAACATCCTGAATTTCTGGAGATTGTCAGAAAATGTTTGGGTGACTTAACCTGGGAAGCTGGAAAGATTCAGTTCCCTCCACAGCACAGTTGATGTCCGTCTGTTTCTCTGTTCTGTAGGTTTCAGCAGGAGGTAGAAGCTGTATCTACATGAATTTATACTGGAGAATCAACTCATTATTTGAGGAAGGCATCAATTATCTGAAACCATTATTACAGGAAGAAATCATGGGAACATTGACAGAGAGAAGGAAATTATGGGCCAATAATCACAGCAGGATATCCAAAAATTCACCAGTGCAGAACCTCAACAACAAACTATAACCTCTCCCACGACCTCATATTTACAGAGCACTGTCTAGGAGGTCTCTGTGCCTAGCAGTCACTGTACCAGGACAGAATTACAGACTGTGCCTATGAGAGGAGGGAATGAGGTTTACTAACATAGTAGATGATGGCAGAAAAAGACCTGCACGGTCCATCCAGTCTGCCCAACAAGATAACTCATATTTGCTACTTTTTGTGTATACCCTACTTTGATTTGTACCTGTGCTCTTCAAGGCACAGACCATATAAGTCTGCCCAGCACTATCCCCGCCTCCCAACCATCAACCCCTCCTCCCAACCACCGGCTCTGGCACAGACCATATAAGTCTGCCCAGCACTATCCCCACCTCCCAACCACCAGCCCCGCCTCCCAACCACCGGCTCTGGCACAGACCGTACAAGTCTGTCCAGCACTACCCCCGCCTCCCACCACCGGCTCTGGCACAGACCGTATAAGTCTGCCCAGCACTATCCCCACCTCCCAACCATCAGCCCCTCCTCCCAACCACCGGCTCTGGCACAGACCGTATAAGTCTGCCCAGCACTATCCCCACCTCCCAACCACCAGCCCCGCCTCCCAACCACCGGCTCTGGCACAGACCGTACAAGTCTGTCCAGCACTATCCCCGCCTCCCAACCACCAGTCCCGCTTCCCACCACCGGCTCTGGCACAGACCGTATAAGTCTGCCCAGGTTGTGGGTTTTACTCCACAACCTCTTCTATGCTGTCATCCCTACAGGAGAATTGAATCTGAGGAGAGTGCTAAATGTAGTGGGCTTCGATTTTATCAACGCTCTTGACATGGTTCTACATACAACCCTTATAAATAAATTGAGCACCTCAGTAGGGACTCTAAAGTGATTGACTAGGTAAGAAACTGCTTGAGTGGGAGGTGATGAGACATAGTTATAAATGGAGTTCACACTTAGCCTAGGGGCATTATCAGCGGTCTTTACTTTGGTTCTTTCTAACAGTTTTGTGATCAATATTGTAGAAAGGCTCTCAGGTTTACGTCTTTGTGGATGATGGAAATGGAAGGAAGTGGAGACAACATTCACAAGTAACAAAGAAACCAGAAAAACAATCCACAGGGAATGATTAAAAGCAACCAAATATTTATTATACAAATAAGGCCCATTTTTAAAAAAAGGTTCCAGGGGAGATCCGGGAAATTATAGACCGGTGAGTCTGACGTCGTGCCGGGGAAAATGGTAGAGGCTATTATTAAAAACAAAATTACAGAGCACATCCGAGGACATGGATTACTGAGACCAAGTCAGCATGGCTTTTGTGTGGGGAAATCTTGCCTGACCAATTTACTTCAATTCTTTGAAGCAGTAAACAAACATGGGGACAAAGGGGAACCGGTTGATATTGTGTATCTGGATTTTCAAAAGGCGTTTGACAAGGTACCTCATGAAAGGCTACAGAGGAAATTGGAGGGTCATGGGATAGGAGGAAATGTCCTATTGTGGATTAAAAACTGGTTGAAGAATAGGAAACAGAGAGTGGGGTTAAATGGGCAGTATTCACAATGGAGAAGGGTAGTTAGTGGGGTTCCTCAGGGGTCTGTGCTAGGACCGCTGCTTTTTAATATATTTATAAATGATTTAGAGATGGGAGTAACTAGCGAGGTAATTAAATTTGCTGATGACACAAAATTATTCAAAGTCGTTAACTCGCGACAGGATTGTGAAAAATTACAGAAGAACCTTACGAGACTGGGAGACTGGGCGGCTAATGGCAGATGATGTTTAATGTGAGCAAGTGCAAGGTGATGCATGTGGGAAAAAAGAACCCGAATTATAGCTACGTCATGCAAGGTTCCACGTTAGGAGTTACGGACCAAGAAAGGGATCTGGGTGTCATCGTCGATAATACACTGAAACCTTCTGCTCAGTGTGCTGCTGCGGCTCAGAAAGCAAGTAGAATGGTGGGTATTATTAGGAAAGGTATGGAAAACAGGTGTGAGGACGTTATAATGCCGTTATATCGCTCCATGGTGCGACCGCACCTTGAGTATTGTGTTCAATTCTGGTCGCCGCATCTCAAGAAAGATATAGTGGAATTGGAAAAGGTGCAGCGAAGGGCGACTAAAATGATAGTGGGGATGGGACGACTTCCCTATGAAGAAAGACTAAGGAGGCTAGGGCTTTTCAGCTTGGAGAAGAGACGGCTGAGGGGAGACATGATAGAGGTATATAAAATAATGAGTGGAGTGGAACAGGTGGATGTGAAGCGTCTGTTCACGCTTTCCAAAAATACTAGGACTAGGGGGCATGCGATGAAACTACAGTGTAGTAAATTTAAAACAAATCTGAGAAAATGTTTCTTCACCCAACGCGTAATTAAACTCTGGAATTCATTGCCGGGGAATGTGGTGAAGGCGGTTAGCTTGGCAGAGTTTAAAAAGGGGTTAGACGGTTTCCTAAAGGACAAGTCCATAAACCGCTACTAAACGGACTTGGAAAACTCCAAAATTCCAGGAATAACATGTATAGAATGTTTGTACGTTTGGGAAGCTTGCCAGGTGCCCTTGGCCTGGATTGGCTGGGCTCGATGGACCCTTGGTCTTTTCCCAGTGTGGCATTACTTATGTACTTATAAAGACCCTACCGCAGCTGTGTTTCAGGTTCATGCCTGTTTATTCTCCCATTATAATGGGGATTACTGGAGTAGTAACGTGGAGATATGTGAGGAATGAGGATCCAGTCAAGGAGATGGTTTCTCAGGGATGATAGCAGAGGAGGAGTTAAAAGTAGTAAATCAGATTGTAGTGGCGTTCCTAGGGGGGGGGCGGTGGGGGCAGTCCGCCCCGGGTGCACGCCGCTGGGGGGGTGCTGCGCGCGCCTGTCCTCCGTTGGTCCATGCTTCTTCTCTGCCCCGGAACAGGTTACTTCCTGTTCCGGGGCAGAGAAGAAGCATGGCCCAACGGAGGGCAGGTGCGCGCGGCACCCCCCCCAGCGGCGTGCACCCGGCGGGGGGAGGTCCTTCGTGGGGGTGTCCTTTCGCCAGGGGGGGGGGTCCGGATGCCAGCCCTTCCCAGGAACGCCACTGGATGCCTATACTCCTCAGGGACCTTGGAGGAGAGTGGGATCCTGGAGTGCAGAATAAACTCAGGCTGAAGTGAGGATTAGTTGCTGCCCCTAAAAGTGGCAACTGAGAAGGTGTGAGAACTTTGGCTGGGTAAGGGGAACCCAGCCCAAAATCAGGAATTATAATAAGAGGAGCCTGAGGGAAGTGGATTGAGATTGGGATTGTGGATGGCACTCTCATTCTCCCTGTCTCATCAGCTCGTAACCTTGGGGTCATCTTTGACTCCTCTCTCTCCTTCTCTGCTCATATTCAACAGATTGCCAAAACCTGTCGTTTCTTTCTCTATAACATTAGCAAAATCCATCCCTTCGTCTCCGAGCACTCTGCCAGAACCCTTATCCACACTCTTATCACCTCTCGTCTTGACTATTGTAACCTGCTTCTCACCGGCCTCCCTCTTAGCCATCTCTCTCCTCTTCAATCAGTCCAAAACTCTGCTTTGCGACTCATTTTCCGCCAAAGTCGCTATGCTCACATTAGCCCCTTCCTTAAGTCACTTCACTGGCTCCCTATCCGTTTCCGTATTGAGTTCAAGCTTCTCTTATTGACCTATAAGTGCATTCACTCTGCCGCTCCCCAGTACCTCTCCACTCTCGTCTCTCCCTACGTCCCCCCCCCTTGGGTACTCCGTTCTGTAGATAAATCTCTCTTATCCATCCCCTTCTCCACTACTGCTAATTCTAGACTCCATTCCTTTTGTCTTGCTGCACCTCACGCCCGGAATAGACTTCCCGAGCCTGTGCGTCTAGTCCTGTCCTTGGCCGTTTTCAATTCCAAACTTAAAGCCCACCTCTTTACCACTGCTTTTGACTCCTAACCACTACTCACTTGCCCTGTCCTTTATCCTCACCTATTTATTCCCTTACCCTTAATTGTTCTGTCTGTCTGCCTGTCTTATCTAGATTGTAAGCTCTTTGAGCAGGGACTGTCTTTTTGTGTATGGTGTACAGCGCTGCGCATGCCTTGTAGCACTATAGAAATGATAAATAGTAGTAGTAGTAGTAGTACTACTAGTAGAATCAAGAGATTCAGGAGCAGCCTTGGATTATTATCTGCCCAAAGGGACGGATGCTAGACAGGAGGAGTGTAAACATATACATATCTACACATTCTTTGATAGAACCTGGTGGTTTAAGTGGTTGAGACTGTGGCACATGGCAGGGGTGTAGCTAGACAACAGATTTTGGGTGGGCCTAGGCAAGAAGTGGGTGGGCACCAAATGTTCTCCCTTCCCCCCCCCCCCCCCCCCCCCCCACCACCACCAAAAGATATCTCAGCTGGCAGGAAAATGCTTCTTTCCACCTTTGCAGCAGGCATGAGCTGAAAACTGAACATGCACAGTGTCAGTATCGTGGAGAGTAGCGTTTTCATTACCATCAGGGGGAAGTCTTCAGCTGGTAGAGCTTGGGATCTCCACCAGCTACCGCTAAACATGTGCTACTGTTGGGTAAGGTATACACAAAAAGTAGCACATATGAGTTTATCTTGTTGGGCAGACTGGATGGACCATGCAGGTCTTTTTCTGCCATCATCTACTATGTTACTATGTTTTAAAAAGGTTCCAGAGGTGATCCAGGAAATTATAGACTGGTGAGCCTGACATCAGTGCCAGGCAAAATGGTAGAGACTATTATAAAGAACAAAATTACAGAGCATATTCAAAAGCATGGATTAATGAGACAAAGTCAACATGGATTTAGTGAAGGGAAATCTTGCCTCACCAATCTACTACATTTCTTTGAAGGGGTGGACAAACATATGGACAATGGCGAGCCGGTTGATATTGTGTATCTGGATTTTCAGAAGGCGTTTGACAAAGTACCTCATGAAAGACTCCAGAGGAAATTGGAGAGTCGTGAGATAGGAGGTAGTGTCCTATTGTGGATTAAAAACTGGTTAAAGGCTAGAAAACAGAGAGTAGGGTTAAAAGGTCAGTATTCTCAATGGAGAAGGGTAGTTAGTGGGGTTCCCCAGGTGTCTGTGGTGGGACTGCTGCTTTTTAACATAATGGGTGTAACTTGTGAGATAATTAATTTGCTGACGACACAAAGTTATTCATAGTTGTTCAATCGCAAGAGGATTGTGAAAAATTGCAAGAGGACCTTACAAGACTGGGAGACTGGGCATCTAAATGGCAGATGACGTTTAATGTGAGCAAGTGCAAAGTGATGCATGTGAGAAAGAGGAACCCGAATTATAGGTACGTAATGCAAGGTTCAACATTACGAGTCACCGACCAGGAAAGGGATCTAGGTGTCGTTGTTGATGATACGTTGAAACCCTCTGCTCAGTGTGCGGCAGCAGCTAAGAAAGCAAATAGAATGCTAGGCATTGTTAGGAAAGGAGTGGAAAACAAAAATGAGGATGTTGTAATGCCTTCGTATCTCTCCATGGTGCAACTGCAGCTCTAATGCTGTGTTCAGTTCTGGTCACTGCATGTCAAGAAAGATATAGTGGAATTAGCAAAGGTACAGAGAAGGGCGACGAAAATGATAAAGTGGATGGGATGACTTCCCTATGATGAAAGGCTGCCCCAGTGCACAAATGAAGTTACATCAGAGGGGGGCCGAGCAGTAGAGAGGTGAACAACGCCGGGGCCAGCGGCATAGCAACATGTGTGTATGAATTGCCGTTGTTGCTGCCCGCTGACCTTTAGAAGAAATTGAAAGTAGATTTGGAGGGAAGGTTAAGGAAGGCAGGAGATGCCATCTGGGGGGATTGAGGAACAAAGAGAGGAAATGCCAGGGGGGGAGATAGAAGGAGAAACTTGGGGGGGGGGGGGGGGAGAAGGGGTTTGAGCAAGGAAGTTGCATGAAATCAGGAGATGGGATGCTGCATCCATGCTGTCGTTCTTTATGGTTGGTGGCATCTGTATTTAATCTCATTTATATTTTCAAACATGCCATCTTGTGCAGTATACACATGTACGCAGAGGAAGTAGAGTAGTAATTTGTTATAAATCGTAATCAGTGTGTCATTCGGAGGGGCTGGTTATAGGGACACCCTAGCTTCTCTTAGAAACTCTGAATGTTGAGCTGCTGATTCTTATGGCGTCTGTTTTCGTTTATTATTTATTTACTATTTATTTATTAACTTATTTATGTCATTTATATTCCACATTAAACAGGAATTAAGTTGAAACCTGTGAGCATTTAATTTTTTTTTTTCCTGTGCTTAGATCAAAAGAAAAAGATGGCACATGGGAACTTGCTCCTTTTGTTTTATGGAATGCAGTGGTATATTATACTTCTTACAAGTCTTTCCTCCTGACTTCAGTCCTATAACTAAGGAGAGGAAAAGACTTCAGACGCTCGATACCATTACTAGATGTATTGTAGTGGGTATCATGTTGCTCAGCGTTTACTATTGAAAATAGACTTTTCTTTATGTAAACATACCGGCGAGCATCCTCACGAGTCTAAAAAAGCCTCTCCTATATGTGCCTTTCTTACTTAATATATTATTTTCATTTTATGTATGGTTGTTTTTAACATTCTCATCAAAAATGCTCTGGCAGTTATCTGTTCTGTGGCGTTACCCATTAGTCCAAACCGCAGAACAGATAAGTGCCAGAGCGTTTGAACCTGAGACTGCAAACCATCAAGTAATGATTCCATGTTGGTAACCTTACTCTGTAATCCTGACAACTGAATCCACTACTTGACAGAAAAATCACATCATTGTGCAACCTGCCCCCACAGCAAATCTTCAGTCCTGGAAAGTACCCACTAGATATTTCATGGGAAACTTCCCTCTCTACAACTTTTTCCAGATGGATTATCCTAACTGGATCAAATTTAACTGCTTAAAGCTTCACTGGCTGCTGAACCATCTCTGAATAGGGAGAATGAGTCCTCCAGATTCTCTCTGCAATACATCGGTACTGGGGTTCCCGCTGGACTCCATTAGTAGGCAGCGGAGGTGGGGTTCTTGCTGCCAGAGCTCAAAGAGGCTCCCTCAGAAGATGAATTAGATGTCTTATAGTCTTTGGAGTAGGTAGAACTTGCTTTTCCATTGCACTACCTTACCTTAGGAGTAGAAGTAGGTGACAGCCCTTGAGTCATTGATTAAGGCTTATGCTTCCTCTTTATCATTCCACACCTCAAGCTCTTTGATGTGCTTCAAGGGGTGTGCCCCTTAGATCATGCAACTTTGGGCATGCCACAATGACCATGCACATTGTCATGACCGGAGGATGTACCAGCAAGAAGAGGGGGAGCAAGTGATGTCACCCTGTTGGGAAGTCCCCTCCGCTCTGCTCTGCCCAATGGCTTGAAGGATCCTCAGTCTCACACACACTTCCTCCTCCTGCTTGTTTGAAAAGTATTACCACATAAACATCATGAATGTCCTCAAGTGTTTGTGTAAACTCCTGGTGGTGGAGTTTGGTATAGCATCTGATTTGTAGGTCAGTGTCAATAAATCAAGGCTGATGGCAAGGGGTTTCCCAGTTAAACTCCCATCAAAGAGGGGAGTTAATATTAAAATAAATGTATTCCAACATTAATAAGTAGATACTCAGAAGTTTTAACTTTTCCACCCAACAAATGTCAAATAATCTTTTTCCAGGGTTTGAAAAATATGGCACAAGATAACATCCCATAAACACTTTCTGATGAGTATAGCTATATTTTATGGTTAGACATTAAAACTCTATCTTCCATACTCATTCAGTGAAATTAGTTTTATAAAGAACTAAAGGAAAAAGGGAAGTTTTTTCTCTCTATATATTTATCTTCTCTATTCTCTTACATTTCAGTATATCATTCAGTCCTGTGTTCACCCCCTGTTTAAATTAATTTGCCACTTAATTTTAATAGACCATTGTTAAAAGAGACTTGGGGAAAGTCCACTTCTTATTTCTAGAGTGAGCAGCATAAAATATATTGTACTGTTTTGGGATCTTGCCAGGTACTTGTGACCTGGATTGGCTACAGTTGGAAACAGCATGCTGGGCTTGATGGACCTTCGGTCTGTCCCAGTACGGCAACACTTATGTACTTGGGATTCTGAATAGAATGTTGCTACTCTTTGGGTTCTACATGAATGTTGCTACACTTTGAAAATTCTGCATGGAATCTTGTTGTTCTTCAGAATTCTAGAATCTTGCCACTCATTGGGGGTCTACATGGATGTTCTACTATTTGGGATCTTGCAGGTACTTGTGACCTGGATTGCTACAGTTGGAAACAGCCTGCTGGCTTGATGGACCTTCGGTCTGTCCAGTATGGCAACACTTATGTACTTGGGATTCTGAATGAAATGTTGCTACTCTTTGGAGTTCTATATGGAATGTTGCTACTCTTTGGGTTCTGCATGGAATCTTGTTATTCTTTAGACTAGAATTTTTGCTACTCTTTAGGTTCTACATGGAATGTTGCTACTATTGGATTTTTGCCAGGTATTTGTGACCTTGATTGGCCACAGTTGGATACGGATGCTGGGCTTGATGGATCTTCGGTATGTCCCAGTATGGCAACACTTATGTACTTGGGATTCTGAGTGGAATCTTGCTACACTTTAGGGTTCTACATGGATGTTGCTACACTTTGAAATTCTGTATGGAATCTTGGCTAATTCTTTAGAATTCTAGAATCTTCCTACTCTCTGGGGTTCTACATGGAATGTTGCTACTCTTTGGGTTTCTACATGAAATGTTGCTACACTTTGAAATTCTGCACGGAATCTTGTTGTTCTTCAGAATTCTAGAATCTTGCTACTCTTTGGGAACTAAATGGAATGTTGCTACACTTTGAAATTCTGCATGGAATCTTGTTATTCTTTAGAATTCTAGAATCTTGCACTCATTGGGGTTCTACATGGAATGTTTCTACTATTTGGATCTTGCCAGCTAGTTGTGACCTGGATGGCCACTGTAGGAAACAGGATGCTGGGCTTGATGGACCTTCGGTCTGTCCCAGTATGGCAACACTTATGTACTTGGGATTCTGAATAGAATGTTGCTACTCTTTGGGGTTCTATATGGAATGTTGCTACACTTTGAAATTCTGCATGGAATCTTGTCATTCTTTAGAATTCTAGAATCTTGCTACTCTTGGGGTTCTACATGGAATGTTGCTACTGTTTGGGTTTCTGCCAGGTACTTGTGACCTGGATTGGCCACTGTTGGAAACAGCATGCTGGGCTTGATGGCCCTTCGGTCTGTCCCAGTATGGCAACACTTATGTACTTGGGATTCTGAATAGAATGTTGCTACTCTTTGGGGTTCTATATGGAATGTTGCTACACTTTGAAATTCTGCATGGAATCTTGTTGTTCTTCAGAATTCTAGAATCTTGCCACTCATTGGGGTTCTACATGGAATGTTTTTACTATTTGGGATCTTGCCAGGTACTTGTGACCTGGATTGGCCACTGTTGGAAACAGCATGCTGGGCTTGATGGACCTTCGGTCTGTCCCAGTATGGCAACACTTATGTACTTGGGATTCTGAATAGACTGTTGCTGACTCTTGGGGTTCCTATATGGAATGTTGCCTACTCTTGGGTTCTGCATAGAATCTTAGTGTATTCGTTGAGGCTAGAAATTTGTGCTACTCTTAGAGGGTTTTACAGGAGGCATGTTGCTACTAATTTGAGTTTCGGCTGCCAGGTATTGGTGACCTGGATTGGCCACAGTTGGAAACGGAATGCTGGGCTTAGAAGTGACCTTCGGTCTGGTCCCAGTATGGCAAACACTTATGTACTTGGTATTCTGATCTATAATGTTAGCGACTTCCTTTGGGGTTCTATAATTGGAATGTTCAACACTTGAACTTCTGCAATGAATCCTTGCGATTCTTAGAATTCTAGAAGCTTGACTAACTCTTTGGGGTTCGACATGGAATGTTGGCTACACTTTGAATTCTGCATGGGAAGTCTTGTTGTTCTTCAGAATTCTAGAATCTTGCCACTCATTGGGGTTCTACATGGAATGTTTCTACTATTTGGGATCTTGCCAGGTACTTGTGACCTGGATTGGCCACTGTTGGAAACAGCATGCTGGGCTTGATGGGACCTTCGGTCTGTCCCAGTATGGCAACACTTATGTACTTGGGATGCTGAATAGAATGTTGCTACTCTTTGGGGTTTTTATATGGAATGTTGCTACACTTTGAAATTCTGCATGGAATCTTGTTGTTCTTCAGAATTCTAGAATCTTGGCCACTCATTGGGGTTCTACATGGAATGTTTTTACTATTTGGGATCTTGCCAGGTACATTGTGACCTGGATTGGCCACTGTTGGAACAGCATGACTGGGCTTGATGGACCTTCGGTCTGTCCCAGTATGGCAACACTTATGTACTTGGATGCTGAATAGAATGTTGCTACTCTTTGGGGTTCTATATGGAATGTTGCTACTCTTGGGGTTCTGCATAGAATCTTGTTATTCTTTAGTCTAGAATTTTGCTACTCTTAGGGTTTACATGGAATGTTGCTACTATTTATGTTTCTGCCAGGTATTTGTGACCTGGATTGGCCACTGTAGGAAACAGGATGCTGGGCTTGATGGACCTTCGGTCTGTCCCAGTATGGCAACACTTATGTACTTGGGATTCTGAATAGAATGTTGCTACTCTTTGGGGTTCTATATGGAATGTTGCAACACTTTGAACTTCTGCATGGAATCTTGCTATTCTTTAGAATTCTAGAATCTTGCTACTCTTTGGGTTCTACATGGAATGTTGCTACACTTTGAAATTCTGCATGGAATCTTGTTGTTCTTCAGAATTCTAGAATCTTGCCACTCATTGGGGTTCTACATGGAATATTTCTACTATTTGGGATCTTGCCAGCAAGTTGTGACCTGGATTGGCCACTGTTAGAAACAGGATGCTGGGCTTGATGGACCTTCGGTCTGTCCCAGTATGGCAACACTTATGTACTTGGGATTCTGAATAGAATGTTGCTACTCTTTGGGTTCTACATGGAATGTTGCTACACTTTGAAATTCTGCATGGAATCTTGTTGTTCTTCAGAATTCTAGAATCTTGCCACTCATTGGGGTTCTACATGGAATGTTTCTACTATTTGGGATCTTGCCAGGTACTTGTGACCTGGATTGGCTACAGTTGGAAACAGCATGCTGGGCTTGATGGACCTTCGGTCTGTCCCAGTATGGCAACACTTATGTACTTGGGATTCTGAATAGAATGTTGCTACTCTTTGGAGTTCTATATGGAATGTTGCTACTCTTGGGGTTCTGCATGGAATCTTGTTATTCTTTAGACTAGAATTTTGCTACTCTTTAGGGTTCTACATGGAATGTTGCTACTATTTGGATTTTTGCCAGGTATTTGTGACCTGGATTGGCCACAGTTGGATACAGGATGCTGGGCTTGATGGATCTTCGGTATGTCCCAGTATGGCAACACTTATGTACTTGGGATTCTGAGTGGAATCTTGCTACACTTTAGGGTTCTACATGGAATGTTGCTACACTTTGAAATTCTGTATGGAATCTTGCTATTCTTTAGAATTCTGGAATCTTCCTACTCTCTGGGGTTCTACATGGAATGTTGCTACTCTTTGGGTTCTACATGAAATGTTGCAACACTTTGAAATTCTGCACGGAATCTTGTTGTTCTTCAGAATTCTAGAATCTTGCTACTCTTTGGGAACTAAATGCAATGTTGCTACACTTTGAGATTCTGCATGGAATCTTGTTATTCTTTAGAATTCTAGAATCTTGCACTCATTGGGGTTCTACATGGAATGTTTCTACTATTTGGGATCTTGCCAGCTAGTTGTGACCTGGATTGGCCACTGTTGGAAACAGGATGCTGGGCTTGATGGACCTTCGGTCTGTCCCAGTATGGCAACACTTATGTACTTGGGATTCTGAATAGAATGTTGCTACTCTTTGGGGTTCTATATGGAATGTTGCTACACTTTGAAATTCTGCATGGAATCTTGATATTCTTTAGAATTCTAGAATCTTGCTACTCTTGGGGTTCTACATAGAATGTTGCTACTGTTTGGGTTTCTGCCAGGTACTTGTGACCTGGATTGGCCACTGTTGGAAACAGCATGCTGGGCTTGATGGACCTTCGGTCTGTCCCAGTATGGCAACAATTATGTACTTGGAATTCTGAATAGAATGTTGCTACTCTTTGGGGTTCTATATGGAATGTTGCTACACTTTGAAATTCTGCATGGAATCTTGTCATTCCTTAGAATTCTAGAATCTTGCTACTCTTGGGGTTCTACATGGAATGTTGCTACTGTTTGGGTTTCTGCCAGGTACTTGTGACCTGGATTGGCCACTGTTGGAAACAGCATGCTGGGCTTGATGGCCCTTCAGTCTGTCCCAGTATGGCAACACTTATGTACTTGGGATTCTGAATAGAATGTTGCTACTCTTTGGGGTTCTATATGGAATGTTGCTACACTTTGAAATTCTGCATGAAATCTTGTTGTTCTTCAGAATTCTAGAATCTTGCCACTCATTGGGGTTCTACATGGAATGTTTCTACTATTTGGGATCTTGCCAGGTACTTGTGACCTGGAGTGGCCACAGTTGGAAACAGGATGCTGGGCTTGATGGACCTTCGGTCTGTCCCAGTATGGCAACACTTATGTACTTGGGATTCTGAATAGAATGTTGCTACTCTTTGGGGTTCTATATGGAATGTTGCTACTCTTTGGGGTTCTGCATAGAATCTTGTTATTTTTTAGTCTAGAATTTTGCTACTCTTTAGGGTTTTACATGGAATGTTGCTACTATTTGAGTTTCTGCCAGGTATTTGTGACCTGGATTGGCCACAGTTGGAAACAGGATGCTGGGCTTGATGGACCTTCGGTCTGTCCCAGTATGGCAACACTTATGTACTTGGGATTCTGAATAGAATGTTGCTACTCTTTGGGGTTCTATATGGAATGTTGCAACACTTTGAACTTCTGGATGGAATCTTGCTATTCTTTAGAATTCTAGAATCTTGCTACTCTTTGGGTTCTACATGGAATGTTGCTACACTTTGAAATTCTGCATGGAATCTTGTTGTTCTTCAGAATTCTAGAATCTTGCCACTCATTGGGGTTCTACATGGAATGTTTCTACTATTTGGGATCTTGCCAGCAAGTTGTGACCTGGATTGGCCACTGTTGGAAACAGGATGCTGGGCTTGATGGACCTTCGGTCTGTCCCAGTATGGCAACACTTATGTACTTGGGATTCTGAATAGAATGTTGCTACTCTTTGGGTTCTACATGGAATGTTGCTACACTTTGAAATTCTGCATGGAATCTTGTTGTTCTTCAGAATTCTAGAATCTTGCCACTCATTGGGGTTCTACATGGAATGTTTCTACTATTTGGGATCTTGCCAGGTACTTGTGACCTGGATTGGCTACAGTTGGAAACAGGATGCTGGGCTTGATGGACCTTCGGTCTGTCCCAGTATGGCAACACTTATGTACTTGGGATTCTGAATAGAATGTTGCTACTCTTTGGAGTTCTATATGGAATGTTGCTACTCTTTGGGGTTCTGCATGGAATCTTGTTATTCTTTAGACTAGAATTTTGCTACTCTTTAGGGTTCTACATGGAATGTTGCTACTATTTGGATTTTTGCCAGGTATTTGTGACCTGGATTGGCCACAGTTGGATACAGGATGCTGGGCTTGATGGATCTTCGGTATGTCCCAGTATGGCAACACTTATGTACTTGGGATTCTGAGTGGAATCTTGCTACACTTTAGGGTTCTACATGGAATGTTGCTACACTTTGAAATTCTGTATGGAATCTTGCTATTCTTTAGAATTCTAGAATCTTCCTACTCTCTGGGGTTCTACATGGAATGTTGCTACTCTTTGGGTTCTACATGAAATGTTGCTACACTTTGAAATTCTGCACGGAATCTTGTTGTTCTTCAGAATTCTAGAATCTTGCTACTCTTTGGGAACTAAATGGAATGTTGCTACACTTTGAAATTCTGCATGGAATCTTGTTATTCTTTAGAATTCTAGAATCTTGCACTCATTGGGGTTCTACATGGAATGTTTCTACTATTTGGGATCTTGCCAGCTAGTTGTGACCTGGATTGGCCACTGTAGGAAACAGGATGCTGGGCTTGATGGACCTTCGGTCTGTCCCAGTATGGCAACACTTATGTACTTGGGATTCTGAATAGAATGTTGCTACTCTTTGGGGTTCTATATGGAATGTTGCTACACTTTGAAATTCTGCTTGGAATCTTGATATTCTTTAGAAATCTAGAATCTTGCTACTCTTGGGGTTCTACATGGAATGTTGCTACTGTTTGGGTTTCTGCCAGGTACTTGTGACCTGGATTGGCCACTGTTGGAAACAGCATGCTGGGCTTGATGGCCCTTCAGTCTGTCCCAGTATGGCAACACTTATGTACTTGGGATTCTGAATAGAATGTTGCTACTCTTTGGGGTTCTATATGGAATGTTGCTACACTTTGAAATTCTGCATGGAATCTTGTTGTTCTTCAGAATTCTAGAATCTTGCCACTCATTGGGGTTCTACATGGAATGTTTCTACTATTTGGGATCTTGCCAGGTACTTGTGACCTGGATTGGCCACTGTTGGAAACAGCATGCTGGGCTTGATGGACCTTCGGTCTGTCCCAGTATGGCAACACTTATGTACTTTGGATTCTGAATAGAATGTTGCTACTCTTTGGGGTTCTATATGGAATGTTGCTACTCTTTGGGGTTCTGCATGGAATCTTGTTATTCTTTAGTCTAGAATTTTGCTACTCTTTAGGGTTTTTCATGGAATGTTGCTACTATTTGAGTTTCTGCCAGGTATTTGTGACCTGGAGTGGCCACAGTTGGAAACAGGATGCTGGGCTTGATGGACCTTCGGTCTGTCCCAGTATGGCAACACTTATGTACTTGGGATTCTGAGTGGAATCTTGCTACTCTTTAGGGTTCTACATGGAATGTTGCTACACTTTGAAATTCTGCATGGAATCTTGTTGTTCTTCAGAATTCTAGAATCTTGCCACTCATTGGGGTTCTACATGGAATGTTTCTACTATTTGGGATCTTGCCAGCAAGTTGTGACCTGGATTGGCCACTATTGGAAACAGGATGCTGGGCTTGATGGACCTTTGGTCTGTCCCAGTATGGCAACACTTATGTACTTGGGATTCTGAATGGAATCTTGCTACTCTTTGGGGTTCTATATGGAATGTTGCTACACTTTGAAATTCTGCATGGAATCTTGTCATTCTTTAGAATTCTAGAATCTTGCTACTCTTTGGGTTCTACATGGAATGTTGCTACACTTTGAAATTCTGCATGGAATCTTGTCATTCCTTAGAATTCTAGAATCTTGCTACTCTTGGGGTTCTACATGGAATGTTGCTACTGTTTGGGTTTCTGCCAGGTACTTGTGACCTGGATTGGCCACGGTTGGAAACAGCATGCTGGGCTTGATGGCCCTTCGGTCTGTCCCAGTATGGCAACACTTATGTACTTGGGATTCTGAATAGAATGTTGCTACTCTTTGGGGTTCTATATGGAATGTTGCTACACTTTGAAATTCTGCATGGAATCTTGTTATTCTTTAGAATTCTAGAATCTTGCTACTCTTTGGGTTCTACATGGAATGTTGCTACACTTTGAGATTCTGCATGGAATCTTGTTGTTCTTTAGAATTCTAGAATCTTGCTACTCTTGGGGTTCTACATGGAATGTTGCTACTGTTTGGGTTTCTGCCAGGTACTTGTGACCTGGATTGGCCACTGTTGGAAACAGCATGCTGGGCTTGATGGCCTTTCGGTCTGTTACAGTATGGCAACACTTATGTACTTGGGATTCTGAATAGAATGTTGCTACTCTTTGGGGTTCTATATGGAATGTTGCTACACTTTGAAATTCTGCATGGAATCTTGTCATTCCTTAGAATTCTAGAATCTTGCTACTCTTGGGGTTCTACATGGAATGTTGCTACACTGTGAAATTCTGCACGGAATCTTGTTGTTCTTCAGAATTCTAGAATCTTGCTACTCTTTGGGTTCTACATGGAATGTTTCTACTATTTGGGATCTTGCCAGCTAGTTGTGACCTAGATTGGCCACTGTTGGAAACTGGATGCTGGGCTTGATGGACCTTCGGTCTGTCCCAGTATGGCAACACTTATGTACTTGGGATTCTGAATAGAATGTTGCTAATCTTTGGGGTTCTATATGGAATGTTGCTACACTTTGAAATTCTGCATGGAATCTTGTTGTTCTTCAGAATTCTAGAATCTTGCCACTCATTGGGGTTCTACATGGAATGTTTCTACTATTTGGGATCTTGCCAGGTACTTGTGACCTGGATTGGCTACAGTTGGAAACAGCATGCTGGGCTTGATGGACCTTCGGTCTGTCCCAGTATGGCAACACTTATGTACTTGGGATTCTGAATAGAATCTTGCTACTCTTTGGGTTCTACATGGAATGTTGCTACACTTTGAAATTCTGCATGGAATCTTGTTGTTCTTCAGAATTCTAGAATCTTGCCACTCATTAGGGTTCTACATGGAATGTTTCTACTATTTGGGATCTTGCCAGGTACTTGTGACCTGGATTGGCTACAGTTGGAAACAGCATGCTGGGCTTGATGGACCTTCGGTCTGTCCCAGTATGGCAACACTTATGTACTTGGGATTCTGAGTGCAATCTTGCTACTCTTTAGGGTTCTACATGGAATGTTGCTACACTTTGAAATTCTGTATGGAATCTTGCTATTCTTTAGAATTCTAGAATCTTGCTACTCTTTGGGTTCTACATGGAATGTTGCTACACTTTGAAATTCTGCATGGAATCTTGTTGTTCTTCAGAATTCTAGAATCTTGCCACTCATTGGGGTTCTACATGGAATGTTTCTACTATTTGGGATCTTGCCAGGTACTTGTGACCTGGATTGGCCACTGTTGGAAACAGCATGCTGGGCTTGATGGACCTTCGGTCTGTCCCAGTATGGTAACACTTATGTTCTTGGGATTCTGAATAGAATGTTGCTACTCTTTGGGTTCTACATGGAATGTTGCTACGCTTTGAAATTCTGCAAGGCATCTTGTTGTTCTTTAGAATTCTAGAATCTTGCTACTCTTTGGGTTCTACATGGAATGTTGCTACACTTTGAAATTCTGCATGGAATCTTGTTATTCTTTAGAATTCTAGAATCTTGCCACTCATTGGGGTTCTACATGGAATGTTTCTACTATTTGGGATCTTGCCAGCTAGTTGTGACCTGGATTGGCCACTGTTGGAAACAGGATGCTGGGCTTGATGGACCTTCGGTCTGTCCCAGTATGGCAACACTTATGTACTTGGGATTCTGAATAGAATGTTGCTAATCTTTGGGGTTCTATATGGAATGTTGCTACACTTTGAAATTCTGCATGGAATCTTGTCATTCCTTAGAATTCTAGAATCTTGCCACTCATTGGGGTTCTACATGGAATGTTTCTACTATTTGGGATCTTGCCAGCTAGTTGTGACCTGGATTGGCCACTGTTGGAAACAGGATGCTGGGCTTGATGGACCTTCGGTCTGTCCCAGTATGGCAACACTTATGTACTTGGGATTCTGAATAGAATGTTTCTAATCTTTGGGGTTCTATATGGAATGTTGCTACACTTTGAAATTCTGCATGGAATCTTGTCATTCCTTAGAATTCTAGAATCTTGCCACTCATTGGGGTTCTACATGGAATGTTTCTACTATTTGGGATCTTGCCAGCTAGTTGTGACCTGGATTGGCCACTGTTGGAATCAGGATGCTGGGCTTGATGGACCTTCGGTCTGTCCCAGTATGGCAACACTTATGTACTTGGGATTCTGAATAGAATGTTGCTAATCTTTGGGGTTCTATATGGAATGTTGCTACACTTTGAAATTCTGCATGGAATCTTGTCATTCCTTAGAATTCTAGAATCTTGCCACTCATTGGGGTTCTACATGGAATGTTTCTACTATTTGGGATCTTGCCAGCTAGTTGTGACCTGGATTGGCCACTGTTGGAAACAGGATGCTGGGCTTGATGGCCCTTCAGTCTATCCCAGTATGGCAACACCTGCGGGAGGTGGTGGAGATTAAAACGGTAATGGAATTCAAACATGCTTGGGATAAACACAAAGGAATCCTGTATAGAAGGAATTTAGCTATGGAATCTTAGTGGAGATTGGGTGGCGACACCTGTAATTAGGAAGCAAAACCAGTGCTGTGCGGACTTCTACAGTGTACGCTCTGATCGTGACTGAATAGATATTTATTTATTTATTTATTTGTTACATTATGGATGGGTTTGAGTGAAAAATTTAAGGGGCTTCAACATTAGCTTTAGAACTTTTAGTACAAGAAGAATGCTGTGCCCTGAGTTTGACAAGGACAAATCAAACTTGGGTATAAAGTATCACATACCATGTAAAACGAGTTTACCTTGTTGAGCAGACTGGATGGACCGTGCAGGTCTTTTTCTGCCGTCATCTAGTATGTTACTCTTTGGGGTTCTACATGGAATGTTGCTACTAATTGGGATTCCGGAATCTTGTAACTCTTTAGGATTCCAGAATCTTCAGAACTTTTAGTACAAGAAGAGTGCTGGGCAGACTTCTACGGTCTGTGCCTTGATCATGACTGAATAGATATGGATGGGCTGGAGTGTAAATTTTAAGGGGCTTCGACGTTAGCTTCAGAACGTTTAGTACAGGAACAGTACTGGACAGACTTCTATGGTCTGTGCCCTGAGAAAGGCAAGGACAAATCAAACTCGGGTATAAAGTATCACATACCATGTAAAACGAGTTTATCTTGTTGGGCAGACTGGATGGACCGTACAGGTCTTTATCTGCCATCATTTACTATGTTACTATTTTACAGCATTTTAAACTGGGGCAATTGGACAGACATTGGTGTTGTCTCCAACTTTGGAAGTTACAGCCTATGGGCTGAGGGAGAGTGGGGTTGGGGGGTGGTATTAGTCCTTTTCTGTGTTCGTGGGGATGCGCCGGAGAAACAAATGCTATTGTGTTTTGCTTTGGATTTGTTTGAATATTGAAAAAGTTTGATCAAGGTTACAAGGTAATAGCTACTAAGGTATAAACAGATTTTCTAATAAGCTAAAATACAGATGTGAGGACCTGTTGTTGAGGGAGATACCTGGAACAGTGACCCCTTCAGGCAGCAGAGAGGTCCATCATCCGAAACACGACAAAACAGTGATCCAACCAGGAAGAAGAGAGGTCTAGCAGAAGAGGGTGGTGTAAACAGGCTGAGCCAGGCACCATAGATTTCCCAGAACTTCTAGGAAGCACCGGTTTAGTTACACTGCTGCCTGTGGGTCAGACTTGAGGTACGGTGAGAAGGAAGGAGAATGGGAAGAGGCCCTTTAAATCACTGCGCTTAGTTGTGCTGGTTATCTGACTTTCTGCTACATTGCTGTGTGAGACTGGAACTCTGACTGTTGCTGACCCTGAGAGGTTGAGAATCCCTCTGGCGCCTTACCATCTGGCTTCTTGTAACATCGGGCGTGGGAGGGCAACTACGGCCAGACGTGACATCAGACATGAGGTCCTTTAAATCTCTGGGCTTAGTGGTATGCAGCTTCTCAGTGCGCAGCCTAATGCACAAGCCAAAGCCATGCTCCTTTGCGCACTCCTTCACGACTGCAGCAGTTGGAAGCTGTAGGTTATGAGTTCTGTTGTGAGAAATTTTGTTTATGATAAGGTGGTTCAATTGGGGTTGGGGTGGGGTGGAGAGGCATTTTTGGGTGTCTATTTGTTATTATGGCATGGATTTTTGGTTGTTGATTCCACTGACTGGTTTTGCCTTTCCCTGGGAAACGTCAATTATAAGGGAAAATCTGATTGCACTGAGTGGATGATGTGGAGAATTACTAACTTAGTATCAAGTAAGAGTAGAAGGTGGGGGACAAGAAAATCTGAATCGGGAAGGGTTGTTAGAAGATAATTTTGACACCTAGAGTAGTGGGAGTACAGGAAAGTATTTTACCCATTCCTCGTGCATGTGTAAACTCCAGATCTGTAGTCAATAACATTGATATTATTTGGGATCTGATCATAGACAACCAGTTAGGCTTTTTATTTCTGACTGAAACTTGGAGATTGGATAAGATTGGGGGGGGGGGGGGGGGTTGTATTTAATATATACATCATTTTTTTAATGTAAGATTGTTGGATACTGTAAATACTGCTTCTTTTGAGGCCCTCTCCTACGATATACAAGATGATTGTCTCTTAGTTTCACTTAGAGGGGCATAATAGAATGGCGCAGTGAAGGGGCGGAACCAACCATATTTTCGAAAAAGATGGCCAGCCATCTTTTTTTTTCAATAATACGGTTGGGGCCACCCAAATTTCAGAGATGGCTGGGTTTGAGATGGCTGGCATCGGTTTTTGCCCATAATGGAAACTGAAGCCAGCGATCTCAAATCCGGCCAAATCCAAGGCATTTGGTCATGGGAGGGACCAGGATTCATAGTGCACTGGTCCCCCCCCCGGACACCATCCGTGCACCCTAGGGGGCACTTCTAAAAAGTTAAAAAAATAAAAATAGCTCACAGGTGCATAGCTCCCTTACCTTGGGTGCTGAGCCCCCCAAAACCCACTCCCCACAACTATACATCATTACTGTAGCTCTAAGGGGTGAAGGGGGGCACCCACATGTGGGTACAGTGGGTTTGGGGTGGGGTTTGGAGGGCTCCCATTTTCCACCACAAGTGTAACAGGTAGGAGGGATGGGCCTGGGTCCGCCTGCCTGAAGTCCACTGTACCCACCACAACTGCTCCAGGGACCTGTATACTGCTGCAATGGACCTGAGTATGACATTTGAGGCTGGCAAAGAGGCTGGCAAAAAAAGATTTTAAAGTTGTATTTTTGAGGGTGGGAGGGGGTTGGTGACCACTGGGGGAGTCAGGGGAGGTGATCCCCAATTCCCTCTGGTGGTCATCTGGTCAGTTGGGGCACTTGTTTGGGACTTGGACCTGGAAAAAAAAGGGACCAAATAAAGTGGACCAAATTCTCGTCAAGTCCGGATTTCTTTTTTCGATTATCGGGAGAAGCCATCCATCTCAATGCATGCCCCCGTCCCGCCCCCGTCCTGCCTTTGCTACCATGCCGACACGCCCCCTTTAACTTTCACCGGCCATGCGATGGAAAGCAGTTGGAACCAGCCAAAATCAGTTTTCGATTATACCGATTTGGCCGACTTCAGAAGATTGCCGGTCATCTCCCGATTTGTGTCAGAAGATGGCCGGCGATCTCTTTCGAAAATAAGCTCATTAGTTGTCTGGTGTTTTATTGTCCCCCAGGGAAATGGTGTTCTACTAGGGATTCAATTTATGAGTTTATTGCTAAGCAGTTGATACAGAGTGATCATGTTTTAATACTTGGGGATACCAACTTACACATAGAAAATGAGAATAAACCCAATGAGAAGGATTTTCTCGATTTTTTTAGATCTCTCAGGTTTTGAATGGCCACGTCTCAAGCAAACCCATGAGAAGGGTCATCATTTAGATATAATTGCATTTTCTAAAGCATTAAATGGGAGTAGTATTAATTGTTCATTGGATATATTTTCCTGTGAACCAATTCCATGGTCTGATCATGTTCTGATTCAGTTCACATTACGTTGGAGGGAAAAGATGTTGACCAAAGACAGTTTCAAACATACTATATCGTCTATGGGAAGAGTTGATTGTGTAAAATTCTGGGGATTAGTTGATGATTCCATATTGGGTTCTTGTGGTCACCAATTGGGATAGGATGAATAGAAATATCCTGGATGCTATTCCTCCTTTATCCTTTAGGTCACAAAGAATACGGAAATCAGATAAATGGTTTGATATGGAATTGCTATTGTTGAAGGGAAAATGGAGGTGTGTAGAAAAAAAATGGAGAAAGAATTTAACTAGTGAAAATAGGAGAAATTTGTGGGTTCAGGTCCAGGAATATAAAAGTTTGATATCTTTTAAGAAGAAGCAGTATTGTGGCAAATTGGTAGGTGGAAATAAGGTTAACTTGAAGAAATTGTATAATTTTGTGAGTTTGTTTATATTAGTGGGGGACTTGGTAGTTCCAAGTGGGCAGCAGATGCCATCAGCATTAGCATAGTATTTTGTGATGAAGATTATCTCTTCACCACCCTTAACTCCCTCCTAAAAGTGCCCCCCGCTCCTACTCCCCCTTCTCTCTCTCCTCAATCACTGGCCGACTATTTCCGCGACAAAGTGCAAAAGATCAACCTTGAGTTCACGACCAAGCCACCACCTCCTCTTCACCCTTTAACCCTCTCCATCAACCAACCTACCCAGGTCTCTTTCTCCTCTTTTCCTGAGATCACCGAGGATGAAACTTCCCGCCTTCTTTCCTCCTCGAAATGCACCACCTGTTCCTCTGATCCCATCCCCACCAACCTACTCAACACCATCTCCCATACTGTCACCCCCGCCATCTGTCGCATCCTCAACCTCTCTTTCTCCACTGCAACTGTCCCTGACACCTTCAAGCACGCCGTTGTCACACCTCTCCTCAAAAAACCTTCACTTGACCCTACCTGCCCCTCCAACTACCGCCCCATCTCTCTTTTACCCTTCCTTTCCAAAATACTTGAGCGCGCTGTTCACAGCCGCTGCCTTGACTTTCTCTCCTCTCATGCCATCCTCGATCCACTTCAATCCGGCTTTCGCCCTCTGCACTCGACAGAAACAGCACTCTCTAAAGTTTGCAACGACCTGCTCCTGGCCAAATCCAGAGGTCACTACTCCATCCTCATCCTCCTCGATCTTTCCGCCGCGTTTGACACTGTCAACCATGATTTACTTCTTGCCATGCTGTCCTCTTTTGGGTTCCAAGGCCCTGTCCTCTCCTGGTTCTCCTCTTATCTCTCCCACCGCACCTTCAGGGTACACTCCCATGGATCTTCCTCCACTCCCATCCCACTATCTGTTGGAGTTCCCCAGGGATCTGTCCTTGGACCCCTTCTCTTCTCAATCTACACCTCTTCCCTGGGCTCGCTGATCTCGTCTCATGGTTTTCAGTATCATCTTTATGCTGATGACACCCAGCTATACCTCTCCACACCTGACATCACCGTGGAGACCCAGGCCAAGGTATCGGCCTGTTTATCCGACATTGCGGCATGGATGTCCAACCGCCACCTGAAGCTGAACATGTCCAAGACCGAGCTCCTCGTCTTTCCTCCTAAACCCACTTCTCCTCTTCCTCCACTCTCTATCTCTGTTGATAACACCCCTATCCTCCCTGTCCCATCTGCCCGCAACCTCGGAGTCATTTTCGACTCCTCCCTCTCCTTCTCTGCGCATATCCAACAGACTGCCAAGACCTGTCGCTTCTTCCTCTTCAACATCAGCAAAATTCGCCCTTTCCTCTCTGAGCACACCACCAGAACTCTCGTCCACGCTCTCATTACCTCTCGCCTTGATTACTGCAACTTACTCCTCACCGGCCTCCCACTCAGCCATCTATCCCCCCTTCATTCAGTTCAGAACGCTGCTGCACGTCTTATATTCCGCCAAAACCGATATACTCATATCACCCCTCTCCTCAAATCACTTCACTGGCTTCCGATCAGTTATCGCATACAATTCAAGCTCCTCCTCCTTACCTACAAATGCACTCAGTCCGCGGCTCCTCACTACCTCTCCACCCTCATCTCCCCCTATGTTCCCGCCCGTAACCTCCGCTCACAGGACAAAGCCCTTCTCTCAGTACCCTTCTCCACCACTGCCAACTCCAGACTCCGCCCATTCTGCCTTGCCTCACCCCATGCCTGGAACAATCTTCCTTCACCCATACGCCATGCCCCTTCCCTACCCATCTTCAAATCTCTGCTTAAAGCTCACCTCTTCAATGCTGCCTTCGGCGCCTAACCACTCGAGATATATAAAATACCCCAATCTATCCACCCTATCAGACTAACTGTTCACTCGTCCTCTAGATTGTTCACTTGTCTTTAGATTGTTTTCTTGTCTTTTAGATTGTAAGCTCTTTGAGCAGGGACTGTCCTATGTTTAAATTGTACAGCGCTGCGTAACCCTAGTAGCGCTTTAGAAATGCTAGTTAGTAGTAGTAGTAGTAGTATATAAAAGGCACCACCAACGTTCTATGAAGCCTCCAGCCGGAAGTGTGAAGCACCAGAGATATCCGGTTTCCCCATAAGTGAAGGAAAACAGCACTGTTACAGAGAGAGGGATTTCCTGCTGTGGGAAGTACAATTTTTAAGGTACTGCATGGAGAGGCACCATTTTATTTAATAGTAACAATGAATGTTTTTCTATATGGTAAATCTAACCAGCTGTGTGGTATAGGCCTATTATCCTTCCCTGCAGTTTGGCAGGTTAACTATACTAGATTTTTGACATCCTGGCTTTCTTATCAGGAACCTCATTTTTGGAATACACTCTCACTGGAATTGAGGACAAGTAGGGATTTTATTACCTTTCGGACGCTGATTAAGACTTTTTTGTTTAAAACACATTGCCTCATCCTCTCATCCCAACATAGCACGGACAACCCTACAACTAGCAACACCCCAGACTGAAAATCCACAACCCAATGTGGAAACTCAAACAATTGAAGCAATTCTTCCCGCGGGAAACATTTCGCAACCTGGTACAATCAATGGTACTAAGCCAGGCAGACTAATAGAATTTATGCAAGGAACAGACCTTAAAGAAACTTCAGACAGCTCAAAACACAGCTTTAAGTTCTGTATAAAATGAATAGGACATGGGGTTCCTTTTTTCTAGTGAATCAATTGGTTACTCTTTCAAATGTTACAGAGCAGAAAACATTGTTTTCATTCAATGCCTAGTTAGATTCTGGAACTCATCGTCAGATAATGTGGTAAAAACAATTAGAATGGGATTAGATCATGTTTTAGCAAAGTCCCAGAGAGGTACCAGTAAGCAAAATGCTGTAAGATTAAAAGAAACCATTCAGACTGTGTAATACCTCCGCAAGGTTCAAAGTCTTATGTAAATAGTGTTCAGTGACTCAGGAGTCTTTTACCGCTCACTAAAAGGGAAGCTCCGCTGGGCTACCTCAGCAACCCTCAGTGTTTGAAATTTTGCTACTGTATTTGCAAGACTTGAGGATGTATTTCAAAAATTTTCAGTAGAGGATTGTGGTAGCTGTGTTAGTCCACTCTTAAGGTTATCAATAGAAATCAAACAAAATAAAACATGGAAAAGAAAATAAGATGATACCTTTTTTATTGGACATAACTTAATACATTTCTTGATTAGCTTTGGAAGGTTGCCCTTCTTCCTCAGATCGGAAATAAGCAAATGTGCTAGCTGACAGTGTATATAAGTGAAAACATTCAAGCATTACTATGACAGTCTGACAGGGTGGGAGGATGGGGGTGGGTAGGAGGTATGCATGGGGACATCAAAGCATATCATTGATATTCTAACAGGATGGGTGTGGATAGGTGAGGGGTGGGGTGATCAACAGAGAAATACAGCTTTATGGTTTATAATGGGCTAGGAACCCCAGATCCTCGTACAAAAGGAGGAAGGAGAGAGAGGCAGGTGTTGTTCCCCAGCCACCCCTGGCCCTTTCAATTGCAGAGCTGGCTACGTCCAGAGAAAGAGCCTGTTGTTAAAAATTTACCAGCACACCCCTGCTTACATAGTACCGTAAAGGCGTTCGCCATCTCCGGTAGAGAAACAAATACTACTACTACTACTACTTAACATTTCTAGAGCGCTACCGGAGAACGTGGTACGGGCGGTTAGCTTAACGGAGTTTAAAAAGGGGTTAGATAGATTCCTAAAGGACAAGTCCATAGACCGCTATTAAATGGACTTGGAAAAATTCCGCATTTTTAGGTATAACTTGTCTGGAATGTTTTTACGTTTGGGGAGCGTGCCAGGTGCCCTTGACCTGGATTGGCCACTGTCGGTGACAGGATGCTGGGCTAGATGGACCTTTGGTCTTTCCCAGTATGGCACTACTTATGTACTTATGTACTTATGCTACTAGGGTTACGCAGCGCTGTACAAAAATAAACCAAGAAGGACGGTCCCTGCTCAAAGGAGCTTACAATCTAAAGAACGAAATGTCAAGTTGGGGCAGTCTAGCTTTCCTGGGTAGAGGTGTAGAGGTTAGTTGCCGAAAGCGACATTGAAGAGGTGGGCTTTAAGCAGAGATTTGAAGATGGGCAGGGAGGGGGCCTGGCGTATGGGCTCGGGGCGTTTGTTCCACACGTGGGGTGAGGCGAGGCAGAAGGGGCGGAGCCTGGAGTTGGCGGTGGTGGAGAAGGGTACTGAAAGGAGAGATTTGTCTTGAGAGCGGAGGTTACGGGTAGGAACGTAAGGGGAGATGAGGGTTGAGAGGTAGGGAGGGGCTGCAGATCGAGTACATTTGTAGGTTAGTAGCAGAAGCTTGAATTGAATGCGGTACCTGATCGGAAGCTAATGAAGTGACTTGAGGAGAGGGGTGATATGAGTGTATCGGTTCTGGCGGAATATAAGACATGCAGCAGAGTTCTGAACGGACTGAAAGGGGGATAGGTGGCTAAGTGGGAGACCAGTGAGGAGAAGGTTGCAGTAGTCAATGCGAGAGGTAACGAGAGAGTGGATGAGAGTACGGGTGGTGTGCTCAGAGAGGAAAGGGCGGATTTTGCTAATGTTATAGAGGAAGAAGTGACAGGTCTTGGCTATCTACTGGATATGCGCCGAGAAGGAGAGGGAGGAGTCGAAGATGACACCGAGGTTGCTGGCAGATGAGACAGGGACGATGAGGGTGTTATCAACCGAAATAGAGAGTGGAGGTAGAGGAGAAGTGGGTTTGGGTGGGAAGACAAGAAGTTCGGTCTTGGCCATGTTCAGTTTCAGATGGCGGTTGGACATCCAGGCAGCAATGTCGGATAAGCAGGCCGATACTTTGGCCTGGGTTTCCGCAGTGATGTCAGGTGTGGAGAGATAAAGCTGGGTGTCGTCAGCATAAAGATGATACTGGAAGCCATGAGACGAGATTAGGGAGCCCAGGGAAGAGGTGTAGATAGAGAAAAGAAGGGGTCCAAGGACAGAACCCTGAGGGACTCTGACAGAGAGCGGTATAGGGGTGGAGGAAGAACCATGAGAATGTTCTCTGAAGGTACGATGGGAGAGATAAGAGGAGAACCAGGAGAGGACAGAGCCCTGGAACCCAAAAGAGGACAGTGTGTCAAGAAGTAAGTTGTGATTGACAGTGTCAAAAGCGGCGGATAGGTCAAGGAGAATGAGGATGGAGTAATGACCTTTGGATTTGGCGAGGAACAGGTCATTACAGACTTTGGATAGTACCGTTTCTGTTGAGTGAAGTGGGCGAAAGCCAGATTGAAGCGGATCGAGGATGGTATGAGAGGCGAGAAAATCAGTGCAACGGCTGTGAACGGCGCGTTCAAGCAGTGACCATCAAACAGTTTGTTTTGATATAACGGCTCATGTGGATGGCGGCCACTCTAAACTCAAAGTCCTGGATTTCAAGCGAGCTGACTTTAACAAAATGGGAGAATACCTGAGGAATGAGCTGATGGGCTGGGAGGACATACGAGAAGTGGAAGGACAGTAGTCCAGGCTAAAAGAAGTAATAAACAGGGCCACAGACCTTTATGTAAGGAGAGTAAATAGGAGCAAGAGAAAAGGAAACCGATATGGTTCTCAAAGCAAGTGGCTGAGAAAATAAAGATTAAAGAGTTAGCGTTTCAGAAATATAGAAAATCTCAAGAGGAGTGTTGAGAATAGAGGGGTCCCGAGCCCCCCCAAGAAGGCTGGAGTGACCTTAAATCTGACTCCATCTCTAAATAGCACTAGTACTGGGGTAATCAAGGAGTTATTGCCTCTAAGGGAGACGTTAGATCTAAGGAAAGGATACCAGCCTTATGACAAACCGGATTGAGACTACAGGTTATACAATGCAGCGAATGATAGCCTGATGTAGCAAAAGCATTTATACTTACAGCCTTTCATCATTAAGTGAAGCCCACAAATCATCATTTGGAATGAAGAGTTTATTTGCAAATCAGACTTTAATCAGATACATTCATCAGACAAATTCTGGATTCAGCTGACTGGAGCTCTGCGTCCTAGATGCGTTGGGGAGAACCTCCAACGATCTATCTGATGCCCTTCCTTATATAGTATCTGGTCCTTTTTTCTCTAATATTGCTTAATCTATGAATCATACTTTGCTTTCCGGCCAGGTGTCCATCTGTACCATCTGTACCATCTCCTTTCCTGTTCTAGCTATTTTGAGAGATTGAGACATTTCCCTTTTTGTAAACATTTCCTTAGATACGGGTATCCAAACATCCAAACAAGAACAAAACAACTCTTGTTATGAAGATATCTAAATTTGGATATATCAGGTTCATATCATCTTGTGATCTGGGTGCCAACTTATTAAAAACATTCTCCGTGTTATGAACCAAACTTCTTATCATTTCTGTCTTTAATTTCTACATCATGTGTGTTACACTCAATTTGGAAGTTGCACCAGGTTTCATTAGAACTCACCAAGCAGTCCTTGCTCTTGCAGGCTCTCTGCTATAAGGCCATCATCTTGTTATCAGGCCTAGTCAGTGCTTTTCAGCTGTTTAAAGCTATGTAGCTTGGCCCACCACTATTCCAGTGGATAGGTCTTAAGCTAGAACACATATTAACTTGCAGGAAAAGCAAGTCCTTGCTCAGCCAGTCATAGATTTTTAAACCTAGCTGGTATTTTTACAGCCTGAGTCCTAAAATCTGGCCTTCCACCCTTCCGGTGGGCATCCAGTGAGGGCCTCTTGCTGTACTATAATTATACAGGAGGAACACGGGGAGGAATACCGGATGAAACTGAAAGAAGCCAAGAGAGAGGTACGTCTGGCGAAGGCGCAAGCGGAAGAACAAATGGCTAGAAATGTAAGGAGGGGAGACAAAAACTTCTTCAGGTATATTAGTGAAAGGAGAAAGACTACAAAGGGAATTGTGAGACTAAAAGATACAACGAAACGCTATGTAGAAAATGATGAAGAAAAAGCCAATTTGCTAAATAGATACTTTTGTTCTGTTTTCATTGAAGAAAATCCTGGGGAAGGACCGAGAGGGACAGGCAAAAGTACACCTGAGAATGAGGTGGATAGAGCACCGTTCACGGAAGAGAGTGTGTATCAACAACTTGGAAAGCTAAAGGTGGACAAAGCCATGGGACCGGACGGGATCCACCCCAGAATACTGAGGGAGCTCAGAGAGGTTCTGGCGGGTCCTCTTAAAGACTTGTTTAATAAATCCTTGGAGACGGGAGAGGTTCCGAGGGATTGGAGAACGGCGGAGGTGGTCCCTCTTCACAAAAGTGGTGATAGGGAAGAAGCTGGAAACTACAGGCCGGTAAGCCTCACTTCGGTTATTGGAAAAGTAATGGAAGCAATGCTGAAGGAAAGGATAGTGAATTTCCTGGAAGCCAATAAGTTGCAAGATCCGAGACAACATGGTTTCACCAAAGGGAAATCGTGCCAAACGAATCTCATTGAATTCTTTGATTGGGTGACAGGAGAATTAAATCAAGGACGTGCTATGGACGTAATCTACTTAGATTTCAGCAAGGCTTTTGACACGGTTCCCCACAGGAGGCTCTTAAATAAACTCGATGGGCTGAAGATAGGACCCAAAGTGGTAAACTGGATTAGGAACTGGTTGACGGGCACACGCCAGAGGGTTGTGGTGAATGGAGTTCGCTCAGAGGAGGGAAAGGTGAGTAGTGGAGTGCCTCAGGGATCGGTGCTGGGGCCGATTCTGTTCAATATCTCAGCAAAGTAAAGCAGGAATTAGAATGCACTTAAAGCAACTTCTAGGACTGCACAAAATCATACTGCACAGAATCATACCAAATTCTCACCACTGCCTCAAAGGATAATACCACCTAAGAATAGATGGTTCACAGTAGGCTCAGGCAGGCTTCGTTATGTGACACAGAAGCATCCGCCCTCACAAGTTTTGCCCCTACAGAATTCCTTTACTCCACTACAGCACTGTGATGCTCCTGAAAATAAAACTGAGGCGGAAGAGAAAGAAAAAGCAAAGAAGGTGGAACAAAAAGATATGAAGGTACCCAAAGAGAAAAGACACCCCCAAATCACTAAAACCAAAACACATACTTAGAAATGTAGATGGAAAGTGATGACCACAAATGCTCACAGTCTAAGCAATAAAGTTCATGACCTTCATGCCCTAATCTTGGAGGCAGATTGGACATAGTTGCAATCACAGAGACATGGCTCAATGGTTCCCATGAATAGGATGCAAACATACCAGCCTATAATCTTTTCAGGAAGGATAGAGAGGGGCGTAAAGGTGGAGGAGTAGCTCTGTATGTGAGAAATGATATCACAGCGACTGAAATGACAGGGAACTGGGGAAAGGAAGAAGCGATATGGATCACCTTAAAAAGAAAGGATAAAACCTCTGTCCATGTGGGTGTTGTCTACAGACCTCCGACACAATTGGAGGACCTAGATAAAGATCTGATCACTGATATTCAAAAGTTGGGGAAGAAAAGAGAGGTGCTGTTGTTGGGAGATTTCAATCTGCCGGATGTAGATTGGACAGTTCCGTCTGCGAAATTGGAAAGAAGTAGAGAGATCGTGGATGCTTTTCAAAGTGCTTTGCTCAGACAAATGGTGTCAGAACCCACGAGGGAGGGAGCGACGCTAGATCTGGTACTCACAAATGGGGATAATGTGTCAAATGTCCGAGTGGGTGCCCACCTGGGCAGCAGTGACCATCAAACGGTTTGGTTTGATATGACGGCTGAAGAGGAGGGTGGCCACTCAAAACTCAAAGTCCTGGATTTCAAACATGCTGACTTTAGTAAAATGGGGGAATACCTGAGGAAGGAGCTGATGGGATGGGAGGAAATACAAGAAGTGGAAGGACAGTGGTCCAGACTGAAAGAAGCTATAAATAGGGCCACGAACCTTTATGTAAGGAAAGTAAATAAAAGCAAGAGAAAAAGGAAACCGATATGGTTCTCCAAGCAAGTGGCTGAGAAAATAAAGGCTAAAGAGTTGGCATTTCAGAAATACAAAAAAACTCATGAAAAGGGACACGAGGAGGAATACCGGATGAAACTGAAAGAAGCCAAGAGAGAGATACGTCTGGCGAAAGCGCAAACGGAAGAACAAATGGCTAGAAATGTAAGGAGGGGTGGCAAAATTTTCTTCAGGTATATTAGTGAAAGGAGAATGACTAAAAAGGGAATTGTGAGACTAAAAGATACTGCGAACCGCTATGTGGATAATGATGAAGAAAAAGCAAATTTGCTAAATAGATACTTCTGTTCTGTTTTCACAGAAGAAAATCCTGGAGAAGGACCGTGATGGACTGCAAAAAGTACAAATGAGATTGAAGTGGATAGAGCACCGTTCACGGAAGGGAGTGTGTATGAACAACTTGAAAAGCTAAAGGTGGACAAAGCCATGGGGCCGGATGGGATCCACCCTAGGATATTGAGGGAGCTCAGAGAGGTTCTGGCGGGTCCTCTTAAAGATTTGTTTAATATATCCTTGCAGACAGGAAAGGTTTGGAGATCGGCGGATGTGGCCCCTCTTCACAAAAGTGGTGATAGGGAAGAAGCTGGAAACTACAGGCCGGTAAGCCTCACTTCGGTTATTGGAAAAGTAATGGAAGCGATGCTGAAGGAAAGGATAGTGAATTTCCTGGAAGCTAATAAGTTGCAAGATCCGAGACAACATGGATTTACCAAAGGGAAATCGTGCCAAACGAACCTCATTGAGTTCTTTGATTGGGTGACAGGAGAATTGAATCAGGGACGAGCTATGGACGTAATCTACTTAGATTTCAGCAAAGCTTTTGACACGGTTCCCCACAGGAGGCTCTTAAATAAACTGGAGGGGCTTAAGATAGGACCCGAAGTGGTGAACTGGATTAGGAACTGGTTGACGGACAGACGCCAGAGGGTGGTGGTGAATGGAATTCGCTCGGAGGAGCGAAAGGTAAGTAGTGGAGTGCCTCAAGGATCGGTGCTGGGGCCGATTCTGTTCAATATATTTGTGAGTGACATTGCCGAAGGGTTAGAAGGTAAAGTTTGCCTATTTGCGGATGATACTAAGATCTGTAACAGAGTGGACACCCCGGAGGGAGTGGAAAACATGAAAAAGGACCTACGGAAGCTAGAAGAATGGTCTAAGGTTTGGCAATTAAAATTCAATGCGAAGAAATGCAAAGTGATGCACTTAGGAAGTAGAAATCCACGGGAGACGTATGTGTTAGGCGGGGAGAGTCTGATAGGTACGGGCGGAGAGAGGGATCTTGGGGTGATAGTATCTGAGGATTTGAAGGCGACGAAACAGTGTGACAAGGCGGTGGCCGTAGCTAGAAGGTTGTTAGGCTGTATAGAGAGAGGTGTGACCAGAGAAGAAAGGGGGTGTTGATGCCCCTGTATAAGTCGTTGGTGAGGCCCCACCTGGAGTATTGTGTTCAGTTTTGGAGGCCGTATCTTGTTAAGGATGTAAAAAGAATTGAAGCGGTGCAAAGAAAAGCTACGAGAATGGTATGGGATTTGCGTTACAAGATGTATGAGGAGAGACTTGCTGAACTAAACATGTATACTCTGGAGGAAAGGAGAAACAGGGGTGATATGATACAGACGTTCAAATATTTGAAAGGTATTAATCCGCAAACGAACCTTTTCCGGAGATGGGAAGGTGGTAGAACGAGAGGACATGAAATGAGATTGAAGGGGGGCAGACTCAAGAAAAATGTCAGGAAGTATTTTTTCACGGAGAGAGTAGTGGATGCTTGGAATGCCCTCCCGCGGGAGGTGGTTGAAATGAAAACGGTAACGGAATTCAAACATGCGTGGGATAAGCATAAAGGAATCCTGTGCCGAAGGAATGGATCCTCAGGAGCTTAGTCAAGATCGGGAGGCGGGGCTGGTGGTTGGGAGGCGGGGATAGGGCTGGGCAGACTTATACGGTCTGTGCCAGAGCCGGTGGTGGGAAGCGGGACTGGTGGTTGTGAGGCGGGGATAGTGCTGGACAGACTTGTACGGTCTGTGCCAGAGCCGGTGGTTGGGAGGCAGGGCTGGTGGTGGGGAGGTGAGGATAGTGCTGGGCAGACTTATACGGTCTGTGCCTGTGCCAGAGCCGGTGGTTGGGAGGTGGGGCTGGTGGTTGGGAGGCGGGGATAGTGCTGGGCAGACTTATACGGTCTGTGCCCTGAAGAGCACAGGTACAAATCAAAGTAGGGTATACACAAAAAGCAGCAAATATGAGTTATCTTGTTGGGCAGACTGGATGGACCGTGCAGGTCTTTTTCTGCCGTCATCTACTATGTAATATATTTGTAAGTGACATTGCCGAAGGGTTAGAAGGTAAAGTTTGCCTTTTTGCGGATGACACCAAGATTTCCAACAGAGTGGACACCCCGGAGGGAGTGGAAAACATGAAAAAAGATCTGAAGAATCTAGAAGAATGGTCTAACATATGGCAATTAAAATTCAATGCGCAAAGTGATGCACTTAGGGAGTAGAAATCCAAGGGAGACGTATGTGTTAGGCGGGGAGAGTCTGATAGGCACGGACGGGGAGAGGGATCTTGGGGTGATAGTATCTGAGGACCTGAAGGCGACGAAACAGTGCGACAAGGCAGTGGCCGTAGCTAGAAGATTGCTAGGCTGTATAGAGAGAGGAGTGTCCAGCAGAAGAAAGGAAGTTTTAATGCCCCTGTATAAGACGTTGATGAGGCCCCACCTGGAGTATTGTGTTCAGTTTTGGAGGCCGTATCTTGCGAAGGATGTTAAAAAAATGGAAGCGGTGCAAAGAAAAGCTACGAGGATGGTATGGGATTTGCGTTCCAAGACGTATGAAGAGAGACTTGCTGACCTGAACATGTATACCCTGGAGGAAAGGAGGAACAGGGGTAATATGATACAGACGTTCAAATATTTGAAAGGTATTAATCCGCAAACGAATCTTTTCCGGAGATGGGAAGGCGGTAGAATGAGAGGACATGAAATGAGATTGAAGGGGGGCAGACTCAGGAAAGATGTCAGGAAGTATTTTTTCACGGAGAAGGTGGTGGACACTTGGAATGCCCTCCCGCGGGAGGTGGTGGAGATGAAAACGGAGTTCAAACATGCGTGGGATATGCATAAAGGAATCCTGTGCATAAGGAATGGATCCTCAGAAGCTTAGCTGAAATTGGGTGGCGGAGCAGGTGGGGGGAAAGAGGGGTTGGTGGTTGGGAGGCTAGAATAGGGGAGGGCAGACTTATACGGTCTGTACCAGAGCCGATGATGGGAGGCGGGACTGGTGGTTGGGAGGTGGGAAATACTGCTGGGCAGACTTATACGGTCTGTGCCCTGAAAAGGACAGGTACAAATTCAAGGTAAGGTATACACATATGAGTTTGTCTTGGGCAGACTGGATGGACCATGCAGGTCTTTTTCTGCCGTCATCTACTATGTTACTATAATTTGGAGAGGAAGGGTAGGAGGGAGATGGGGCGATAGTTGGAGGGACAGGTGGGGTCAAGTGAAGGTTTTTTGAGGAGAGGTGTGACAACAGCATGCTTGAAGGTGTCAGGGACAGTAGCGGTGGAGAGAGAGAGGTTGAGGATATGACAGATGGGGGGGGGGGTGATAGTAGGAGAGATGGTGATAAGTAAGTTGGTTTGGATGGGGTCTGAGGAACAGGTGGTGCATTTCGAGGAGGAAAGAAGATGGGCGGTTTCCTCTTCGGTGATATCAGGAAAAGAGGAGAAGGAGGCCTGGGTTGATTGGTTGAGGGAGTGGGTGATAGGATGGAGAGGAGGAGAAGGTTTAGTGGTGAATTCGAGGTTGATCTTCTGGACCTTGTCACGGAAGTAGTCCGCTAGTGATTGAGGAGAGAGTGAGGGGGAGGGTGGGAGCGGAGGGCACTTTGAGGAGGGAGTTGAGGTTGGCGTTGTGGTTGAATAAGGTTCATGAGTTATAGACACATTGGGGAATCGTTGAGAGGAAGAGTTATGCAGTGTCCATTACAAGCTTTGGTTTCGTTGTGTTGCAGGGTTTTGGCACTTAAGTTGGGTCGGTAGGGTATGCTTTTTTGAACAGGTTGTTTTTTAGTGATTTCCAGACTTTTAGTTGGTGGTACGTTATTTTCACGGCTTTTGGTAGTGCGTTCCACAGTTGGATGCATAAGTTGATTTGTATTTGCAGAAGGAGCTGTACAAGAAGGTCATCAAGGAGATTCATGACATCCTCATGTCACGAGGTAAATGTGCCTGTGTGATACATGATACCGAGGACATACTTTGGAATCAGTGGTATAAAAATCACAGGTACCAGGTCCCATGGAAACCTGAAATTTAAAACCTGGCTTCTGACGCCATCCATAGGCTAATGTGAGGCCCCTCAGGATTCTGTTTGGTAGGTGCAACAACTCAAACCCTGATGTTGGTAATCGTGGCAGGTAAGAGTCTTGCACCCCAGAATTCAGGGAGGTCCAGAGAAACTAACCTCGCTGTACACTCTCAAAGAGATGTACAGGGGAAAAAAACTAAAGGACTATTCCTGAATTTGAGAGAACAAAATCACGACTTTCTTATCAATAAAATAACATTTATTTTCTTTCTTTAACAATCCAATAACTAATAGTCAATTCTATTTTAAATTGTACATTTAATGTTTCTGTTTCTTTTAGGTCTATTCTACTCCGGAGCACCTCCCTGCATAGACATCAGATAAGTATTCCCCCCTCTAACACCAAAAATTATACTCTTTAGTTCAAGTAAGTTGCAAAATGTCTCTATTAAAAAAAATGATACTTTGTGTGCAATTTTTGTATTTTTCAGGTCACGTGACAGCTGCACCACTAGGTAAGTTTGATGTTGTATGTTTGTTTGTCTGATGATTATATTCACCACAGCCGCCGCTGTTATGCTGGATATCTGTCTTGCGCTGGGGCCCGAAGTTCCAGATTTTCTGTGCACGTCTTTTCTTCACCTAAACCTAACACTTAACAACTGAAATAGAATAAAACCCTAACTCCTTAACAAATCCCTTATCCCCACACTAGATGACTTTAACAATATAACATTTGGACATTCTAACTATATAAAAAAAAAAATAACCAAACAACCCTTACCTAATTTTCCTAAACTCAAACTGTATTCCCTATTCTATAGAGCTTTCACATATATACACCACCCATCAATCATAAATGTACTTTCACTATAGATTAAACTCATTCATAAAACTACATCAAATTTTCCCAAACACTCTCCCACAGTAATCAATCACCCAATTATACTCTCTTACACTTAACTCACTCACTTCCAATTCTCCAAAATCACTCTTAAAGCACCAATATCAGCAGCTCACATAAAACACCTCCTTTCTCAACCACCGTCTCCAACGCTCTCCCAACTGCCTTACTGAACATCTCCTAGGCAACCGTCCCTTGGCTTGGAATTCTAATCCCAGCCAGCCAATCGCAGAGCCTGCCCAACATTCCAAATCCTCCTGCTGACCAGCGGAATGTTGGGCAGCACTGCTAAATCTCCATCTTTATTGGAGAAATCCCATTGAAGTCAATGGGAATTTCTCCAATTAAATAAAATAATCATTAAATTTTCTTTAAAAAATGTCCAATTTTCCCAATTAATAAAACTTCTAATTCCCTATCCAACTATGGTTTTAAAATTTAAAAATACCAAATTTCAACCCCCGCCCCAAAATAACCTTCCCAAACTTCCCAAAAATATTTCCAAAAAATACAAAACCACTTTCAAAAATTCCAAAACCATTCCCCGGACCCGCTGCGTCGAATTTAAAAAATTAACTCTTTCCTAACCCTATTAAACCCACGCCCATCAAAAACCCCTATTTAAAAATTAAAAATTCAAAAACTGACTCACCACAAAAATTCTAAAAAATTCCCCGAGCACAAAACCGAAATCAGAATTTAAATAACTTTAACCCTTTATTTTTTAAAAATAAAAGAATGCATTTACACAATTTAAAATTAAACTAATAAAAATTTTTTAATAAAAACCTCCTTACCTTGAAGATGATTTTCTCCACACATGTAGACTGCCATCCGTTTCGATCCCGGACGTCCACCAACGAAAACGGAGTTAAAAACAAAAAAGGCTCCGAAGCCGGCCCGAAATTTAGGCCCCGGCTTCGGCCCTACACGAAGAAAACGCGTCCCCGATATGTGCATGAGGCGCGCCGCCTCATGCACACGCACACCGACGCCATGCTCAACCGGCCATGCTCTTCTTTCTTCCTCCCGCCCGAATCGTCGCGGCGCCACCTCCCTGCCGTTCCCGCAGCACCGCCTTCCCCCACGAGCGGCCCAGCAAGGCCCGAAGAGACCGGGAATGCCCGGTTCGTGCCCACATGTCCGGGGACGTGCCCAATCGTCCCCGGACCCATAAAACGGACGGGCTGTCTCCCGCAACGCGTCTCCTGGCCCCAACTCAGGCCCGAAATCCTCTTCGCTCCCGGAGACGTTTTCAATCGTCTCCGGGAGCCCAAAAATCCAGCGCTTCCTTCCGGAGCGCCCGATTCCGGCTCAGACCCCGGGAAAACGCGACGCTGCACCGGGAGCACTGTTTCCCTTCCCCAGCGCTCCCGGTTCCCAACACTCTGCCCCCATACGCCCCCAGGCTCAGGTAAGTAAAAAACTTATTTTTTTTTCCTTTTTTTAAACCCCTGGTTACACTAAGCCCTCCCCAGCCCAATCGTGGACTTCCGCTTGTGATGCAGCCCCCCCCCCCCACCCCGCGCATTTTGACCTTTTATTTCCGTGGCAGCGACGTCAATGAAGAAAAAGACACTACAGGCTCGCCGCCAGCTTCTCCCTTCTCTCTGCACACAGTGTCCCGCCTTCTGCGGTGATGCATTTCCTGTTTCCGCAAGGGCGGGACACTGTGTGCAGAGAGAAGGGAGAAGCTGGCGGCGAGCCTGTAGTGTCTTTTTCTTCATTGACGTCGCTGCCACGGAGCGTATGGAGGTAAGCTCCGCCCCCTTTAGCCTCCCCAAACAGTTGGGCTACCGACCGTCTATGACGCCATCCCATATCCAACAAGGGTTAGTGAAACAGCAGACTTAGGAAAAGGTGCTGCTCTGTGCTGTAAGTTAAACTAGAGGCTTCACATGAGACCAGTTGGAGTCTGTCTCCACTTTCTATACAACAAAAATTTGGCACTGAAGACCAGAGGGAGGATTTGCCTGCTAGATTTCTTGCTGAGAACTGCAACTTCTGTGTTAAGGGTGTGATGTCTGCTGTAGACTAGTCACCTGTACTGTGCAATGTGTTACCCCCTTTAGATGGTAACCAGATGTCACAGAGAGGGGAGGGGGTCAGGAATAGCAACCCTCCAGTGTTTAATCTTAATGATGTGGCAGGCCACAGCTCCCTCCTCTCACCAAGCTTTGTCAGGCTGAAAGTGGAGCTTTTCAAGGGCTTCGACGAGAACTTCAGAAATTTTAGACAAAGGGCAGTTCTGGGCAGACTTGTACGGTCTATGCCCTGAAAATGGCAAGGGATAAATCAAGATCAGGTATACATATGATGTATCACTTCATACCATATGTAATGAGTTGGCCAGACTGGATGGACCTTACTGGTCTTTATCTGCCATCATGAAAACAGGAAGAACCTCCCCAGGGATTCTATAAATACATTTTAAATGTTTTCCTACTTGCTATTAACAGGCTATCCAGTTGTTAATCCTGATGTTATATTCAAGATTAAAAAGGAAGATGAGAAATATTTCACTGGACACCTTGAGCAGGAGGGAAAGTAAGCAAATGTTTTTGATTAAAAGGGCTTTGCATTTTCACATAAGAAATGAGACATTCACATCAAATGTTTGGAGACTTAAATTCTATTTCCTGTATATTGTGACATCGTCTGCCTATGTGAAAGGGTTAAGGCCTTGGTTGGATAATGACTTGGCAAGTGGGGTCATCATTAAGTTGAAGAGGATCGGTGATAGCAGTGATCCTTGCGGTACTCCACAGTCTGCTTTCCACGGTGATGATATGTTTGAGTTTGATTTTACTTGATATGTTCTTGTGGTTAGGAAGCCCTTGATCGAGCTAAGTATGTTACCACCAATCCAGAACTTGTCTAGTAATCTTAATAATATATTATGGTTTACCATGTCGAATGCACTAGACATGTCGAATTGGAGGAGGAGGATGTTTTTGTCTGTAGCTATTTCCTGCTTGAATTTGGCTAGAAATGTAATACTGTTTCAGTTCTATGGAGGGGGCAAAAACCTGACTGTGATTCGTGTAATATTGAGAATTTGCTTATATAATATGTAAGTTGTTTTGTTACCATGCTTTCCATCAGTTTGATCACCAGTGGGATAGATGCTACTGGACGGTAGTTAGTGATTTCATTTGTTTTTTTCTTGGTATCTTTTGGTATTTGGGTGAGTAGGATATTGCCATTTTCCTTAGGGAAGAGGTCTTGCTGAAGCATGTAATTTAGGTGGGATGTGAGGTCTGCTATGAAGCGGTCAGGGGCGGATTTCATTAGGTAGCTGAAACAGGTATCTAGTTTACAGTGAGCGTTGAAAAACCTACTAATCACCTTGGTAACTGTATCGACGGTAAGGAGGGCAAAGTTTACCAGGTCCAGTCTGCCGGGTATTCTCCAATGGTTGGGTCCAACTCGTTAAGGAAGTTTTCAATGTCAGTGTTGTTCTGAGGTAGCGTGTTGCGTAGGTTTACAATTTTTTCATTGAAATACTTCGCGAGTTTATCTGCAGATGGGATGTCTGTATTTGTGGTAGTGACCAAGTTGGTGTCTAGAAGTTTGTTCACGAGTTGGTATAATTTCTTCGTGTCTTTGTAATCTGTCCCTATTTTGGTTTTATATTATGATCTTTTAGTCTGTCTTATTGCGTATTTGTATTTTCCTTGTATTTGTTTCCATATGTTGAGTATATGTTCATCTTTTGTTTTACTCCATGCTCGTTCGAGTTTCCTGGTTTGTGTTTTTAGCTTTTTCAGTTCATCGTTGAACCATGTTGTCAAGTTATGCTTGCATGAGATTCTTGTTCGTAAGGGTGCAATTTCATCTAATATGCTTTTGCATCTTTTATCCAATTCTATGAGGTAGTATATGGAGTCTGGTTGTGCTGTCCATTTGTTATTGTATATCAGTTGCCAGAATTTTTCGTGTCTACTTGACCTCTTCTGCTGTAGGATGTGTGTTCTTGTATTCGATGTAAACCCTTCTTCCGCCAGTGTAGAGATAGGTTTAGTTTATAGTGGTCGGTCCAGGGTGTTTCTGTCCATTTAGTATCTGTTATTGTTAGGTTCTGGTCTGTTGAAAGTTTGTGTGAGATGAGATCGAGTGTGTGCCCTTTGACGTGGGTTGCTTGCATTTGTGGCCATTTGAGATCCCATAGACGGAGGAATTCCTTACATTCTCATGCGTTGGTAGAGTTCTGGTCTTCTAAGTGAAGGTTGATGTCTCCTAATACTAGTATATTGGTGTTGGTTACACATGTGTTTGATATGAAGTCCATGAAGTTAGTCTGGCCTACGTTCCAATTACCTGGAGGTCTGTAAAATAAGACACAGTTCAAATGATCGCGTAGGGTTTTGTTGTGGATTCTGATTGAGGCAATTTCAAGTTCAGGTGTTATGGACTCGCCAATAGTTTCGGTGGTAAAGTGGGATCGATAGATTAGTGCTATGCCTCCGCCTCTCTTTTCTTTTCTGGTCCAGTGTGTGCTTTTGTATCCTGGAGGGCACAGGTCCAGGATTATGGGGTCCTTTTGGTCATGGATCCAGGTTTCAATGAGGAAGAGTAGGTCAAGGTTTTCTGACATGATCTAGTCTGTTAGTATTGTTGTTTTATTTACAGTGGATCTAGCGTTGACGTAGCCCACTTGGATTGTTTGGAATGGGTCTTCTGTATTTGGTGTTGTGTGGGCTTTTGTTAGTTGTCGTTTCTTTGTTGAGTTTGTTTGGGCCCTTCTTTCCCGTCTGTTGTGGTTGTTCCCATGTTAGTGTTCTTCCTTTGTTTAAGTTGTTGTCAGTTTGATGAGGTGTGGTATATTTGATCAGTCTATGACAGGGGCGTAGCCAGACTTCAGCGGGAGGGGGGTCCAGAGCCCGAGGTGAGGGGGCACATTTTAGCCCCCCCCTCGGCGCCGCCAACCGCCCCTAGCCATTATCGACCCCCCACCACCGCCAGCTTTGACGACCCCTGCTGATGACCCTCTTGTCCCCCCTCCCTCTGCCAACCCACCCCCGCCATCGCCTACCTTTGCTGGCAGGTGACCTCAATCCCCGCCAGCCGAGGAGGTCCTCTTCTTCCCGCCAAGGCTTCGTTCTGTTTCTGTGAGTCTGACGTCCTGCAAGTACAAAGTGCAGGACGTCAGAAACAGAACGAAGCCTTCGCTAGAAAAAGAGAACCTCCTCAGCTGGCAGGGATTGGGGTTGCCCGCCAGCAAAGGTAGCCCACGGCGACAGTGGGGGAGGGTTGGCGGCAGGAGGGGGGGGGTCGAGAGGGTCGTCAGCAGGGGGGTCCAGGGCCAAATCTACGGGGGCCCAGGCCCCCCTGACCAACGTAGCTACGCCACTGGTCTATGATGATTGTGTAGTATGGGTATGATGTTGCTTTCTGCAAGTGGGTGGTTAGTGTTAAGTGGATCAGTGTTAAGGAGTAGATTATTAGGAGTAGTTTCAGGGTATTCATTATGGTATATATTCCCTGTGGCTACTATTAAGACTGTGTTCTGATGGTTGGATGTGTGATAGGGCTTTGTTCTTTGGTGTGGGATCTGGTGTACTGGTCTTTTGTGTTAGTATAGCTTGCCTTTCAGCTGTTGAGATCAGTATTGCGTCCAGTTTCGATGATGGCCATGTAGTGCAAAAGGCTCATTCAAAAGCACGCCTGTCCTGCTGAAAGTGTCTTCAGCTCACTAGCAATTATTTAGTTGTAAAGTCTCAACATCTTGAGATATAATAGGCACTCTACTCATGGTCTGGTGGTCAGAAGTGTTGCCCAGGGCACTGAAACTCCGCAACCCTGAGAGCTGTGTCTTTGGCTGGAGGTAGAAAGCAGAGGAGAGGCTGCAGCCTCAGGCTGCTGCTGCTGCTTTGCTCTGAGCCTCTTGGAGCCTGTCTCCGGGACGCCTCCTCCGACCTGCCCCTTCCCTCTTGCCGCTGCTGATCTGAAGTCGAGATGTTCGAGGAGTAGCGCACAGCCCGGGGCCACAGTCTATCCAATGCTGTTCCTGGAGGGGGGGAGTTCTTCAGTCACCTGTGAGGGGGTTGCGAGGGTCTGCGCTCCCTATCTTCGGGGTACTTTACAGAAGAATGGTGAGGGGAGGCGTTAGAAATGTCTAGGACCCTACCCCCTCCTTCCCCACAGCAGGACCACAGCGGCAGCGCTCAGCTGCCTCAAGTCTTCCGGTCTGCCGCTCTCTTTTTTGCGGCTGTGGCTCTGGCCTTCTCTTGCTCTGCTCTCTGGGCGCCGTTAATCCACAGGGCCTGAGGCCCGGACCGAGGGAGCGGTGCAAGCTCCGGGCCCGCCCAGCCGAGACTGGGCTGCTGGCGCGAGCTCTGCTGTGCTGCTCCCCTTCGAGCAGGGTTCAGGGGCAGTGCGTCCGGACCTCGGCACAGAGAGGGTTCAGGGGCCGACCGCCCGGATCCAGACGGCAGGGAGTTTTTCTGCAGAGTCCGGGTGTTGCCGCTGCCGCAGCTTGGGATGCTTCGCCGTTCGGTTCCAGTGCTTGTGGTCCCGTCACACGGTCCCGTTCTCGGCTGGTCATCCACCAGGTCCTCAGTTAACTTCAAACAGTCTAACTTATTTTGTAATTCTTGTTGTTGCACTTTAAGTAACTTATCAAGTTTACCTATAGTTAGCAACATAAGATCTAATATGGCATTTCACTTTTCCACATATCCTGGATCATCTAAAAACCTAGGTTCCTTGTTTAATCGTAGATGTTTCTCTAGGCCAGACCAATTAGCCTCTTGATCTGCAATACGTTCAGTAGATAACCCCAATTTAGTATCCCACCAACTTATGTGATAACAAATACAATAACTCATGTTATAACTTCAACTATTTTTCAATATTTCAATTATCTATACCAAAAAAGAACAGATTATTACAAAGATTTTATTACATCACTAGTAAAAAAGGCCCGTTTCAGACAGAAATGTGTCATGTCGGTGGCCGTGACCACCCTCAAACTTACCTTATTTCTAGAGGTCAGCTTCTAAGCTGGCTTCTGCCTATCCTTTCTGGAGTAGTTTTCCTTCTGTGTGCTGGCTGCTTCCAGCATGGCTCTAATTACTCCACTCTACTGCACCTGGGGGTGCTGCCTGAGTTAGCTCTACCTCTGTCTCCAGCCTGGCTCTGTTTGCTCCTCTGTGCTGCACCTAGGTATTCTAAGTCTCTCTATGTTCTGTGTGCGCTCTGCCTGCTCCTTGGTTTGTGCTCCTCTCACCCGCTGGTGTCCAGAGCCAGTGGCTGCCATAGTTTGTTAGAGTGCTCTGTGCACTGCTACATTGTCCAGTTCAGTGTGAGTTCTAGCTTGGGCATAGCTTTGCTTGTTAGCTTGTGTACAGCTTTACTAGTTTTCTTGTGTTTAGCTTTCTGGTTTTCCCATGTGTGTGTTCCTTTGCTTCTGGAGCTTCAGCCCTAGTCCTGTCCGCTGCCAGTACTCCTTGCTACTGGAGCTCCAGCCATAGTCTTGCTATTTGACCTGACCATTGCCTGAATCTGACTACTCACTGCCTGAACCCCGATACTTGCTGCCTGCCCCGATTACTGCCTGAACCCGGATATTCTCTGCCTGTGGCCAGACCTGACTATTGCCGGAGCCCGGTCATTCCCTACCTGTCTGCCTTGTTTTCGCCTAGGTGCCTGGGGGCACTTCTGTATCCTAATTCCTGTTGTTCCTGCTTGCTAGTTCCAGTTCCGGTTTTCCTGTAAGCCCTGCCGGCTGCCCAAATCTGAGGTCTCAACCCTCGGGGAACGGTGGCTAAGCGTAGGTGAAGCCTAGGTCCAGTGTGCTCCTGTCCAGCAGGTACCGGTCACGTGTGTTCCAGCCCAGTGGGCTCCACTCCAGTGTGTACCAGTCCAGTGGGTTCCAGTCCAGTGTGCACCGGTCCGGTGTGTTCCAGTCCTGTGTATTCCAGTGCAGAACTCCAGTCCGGGGTTCCAGTCCAGCCTTACCTCGTCTCTGCTTTGAAGGTGACCTTGCCTGCCACTGCCGCTCTAAGGTAATGGTCCAAGGGCTCACAAACCCAGTGCTTCCAGGGAAGAAGCCTGACAAAATGAAGCAGGCGCTAGCAAGGTTTTCCTCGTAGTGTGTATGTTTGAATGAGTGTGTGAGAGTGAATGTGCAACTGTGTGTGAGAGTGTGGGTGCGAGTGTGTGACACACTGTGTGTGAGAGTGCCTCTGAGTTCTGAGGACCCCCTGTTCCCCCGTGTAGCAGAAGGTGGATTTAGAGTGTGGTCTGTATTCCCTGCCCCCCCTCCAGCCACCCTGCATTTGTTCTCTCTTTCCTGCCCCTCCTCCAGCCACCCAGTGATTGTCCTATCTCCCCTGCCCTCCCTCTAGCCACCCTGCTATTCTCCTGTGTCCCCTGGCCCCCCTCCAGCCACCCAGTGATTGTCCTCTCTCCCCTGTCCCCCCCCAGCCACCCAGCGATTGTCCTGTCTCCCCTGTCCCCCCGTCCAGCCACCCAGTGATTTTCCTGTGTCCTCTGCCCCCCCTCCAGCCACCCAGTGATTGTCCTCTCTCCCCTGCCCCCCCTCCAGCCACCCTGCGATTTTCCTCTCTCTCCTGCCCCCCCGTCCAACCACCTAGCGATTATATTGTGTCCCTTCCCCCCTCCAACCTCCCTGCGATTTTCCTCTCGCCCTGCCCCTTTTGCCACGCCCTCAGCGTCCATCACCGTTCCCCTATCCCCGATGTCTCTGTTGCCACTGCACCCCCTTCCACTCCCACCCATGTTGTCGCTGCCGCCGCTCCCCCCTCTCCGAATGCCCCTCCCCCCACCCAAGTGACCTGCCCAAACAGAAACAGAAGATTTTAAGAAGCAAGACGGTACCGCAGGCAGCCAGCAGGCATTGGCTGTACACTCTGAAGCCGCTCCTCCTCTAGCCTGACGTCAATGCCCCTGCAGGACGAACCCGTAGAGTAAGGTCAGAGGCTAGAGGAGGTGTGGCTTCGGAGTGTACAGCCAATGCCTGCTGGCTGCTTGCGGTGCCATCTTGCTTCTTACAATCTTCTGTTTGTGTTTGGGCAGGTCAGTTGTGTGGGTGGGCATTCGGAGAGGGGGGAGCGGCTGCAGCGACGATCTAGATGGGGGTGGAAGGGGGGTGTAGTGGGTGCGGAATCATCGTGGGGGGGTGGAGCATTGACTGCCTCTGGGGGTGCGTGATGGCAGGGTCGGGGAGAGAGGGGAATTGCTGGCGAGGGTGGAGCTAAACTTCAGGCCATTCGGTGAGTGTAAGTGCTCCGCCCTGTATGTCAAAACGTTGTGATGCGAGGGCGGGGCACACACTCATGGGGAAAGCGGATATCTAGACCATGACACTTTGTAGATTGAGCCCTCATTAGAACGTTGTGGTTGTGAATTATGTGCGGAAGGGGCGTGGCTGAGGGCGGACCCATGAGTGAGAGTGAGTGGTGCTCACAGCCTAGCCTACCAACAGTACAGGGCTTCAGTGTTTCCCTGCCACAGAGTGAGCTTCAGAACATTGGAGGTGAGAATCATTATAACACTTATATGCAATCCTATAAAATATATATATCAAAACACACGAAAATTATATTCCGACTAAATGTTTGGTTCTCCCAACTCAATCAATTCAATGTATAAAGCAAATGAACTCCATATAGTGTAATGCCCTTGTACGAGTTCGGGCGGAACGCTCGAGCCCCTTGGCCCCTCCCAGCGGGTCTGTCTCCGCCCTGCTCAATAAAGTCAGGCTGTGTTAAGACCAGTCCTTTCCAGCTCGGCTTCTCCTAGAAAAGTTCAATTAGCCAAGCTTTTAAACACAGTCCAGCACGGCTTGGCTTCTCCCAGCAAAGTTCAATTAGCCCAGCCTTTAACACAGTCCAGCAGTGCTTGTCTTCTCAGAGCAAAGTTCAATTAGCCAAGCTTTTACACACAGTCCAGCACTGCTTGGCTTCTCCTAGCCAAGTACAATTAGCCCCGCTTTGAAACACAGTTCCAGCAGTGCTTGGCTTCTCTTAGCAAAGGTCAATTAGCCAAGCTTTTAACCACAGTCCAGCACTGCTTGGCTTCTCCTAGCAAAGTTCAATTAGCCCAGCTTTTAAACACAGTTCAGTACTGCTTGGCTTTTCCTAGCAAAGTTCAATTAGCCCAGCTCTGAAACACAGTCCAGCAGTGCTGGGGCTTCTCCTAGCAAAGGTCAATTAGCCAAGCTTTAAACACAGTCCAGCCCTGCTTGGCCTCTCCTAGCAAAGTTCAATTAGCCCAGCTTTGAAATACAGTCCAGCAGTACTTGGCTTCTCCTAGCAAAGTTCAATTAGCCAAGCTTTTAACCACAGTCCAGCACTGCTTGGCTTCTCCTAGCAAAGTTCAATTAGCCAAGCTTTTAAACACAGTCCAGCAGTACTTGGCTTCTCAGAGCCACGTTCAATTAGCCCAGCTTTTAAACACAGTTCAGTACTGCTTGGCTTTTCCTAGCAAAGTTCAATTAGCCCAGCTCTGAAACACAGTCCAGCAGTGCTGGGGCTTCTCCTAGCAAAGGTCAATTAGCCAAGCTTTTAAACACAGTCCAGCCCTGCTTGGCCTCTCCTAGCAAAGTTCAATTAGCCAAGCTTTTAAACACAGTTCAGTACTGCTTGGCTTCTCCTAGCAAAGTTCAATTAGCCCAGCTTTGAAATACAGTCCAGCAGTACTTGGCTTCTCCTAGCAAAGTTCAATTAGCCAAGCTTTTAAACACAGTTCAGCACTGCTTGACTTCTCCTAGCAAAGCTCAATTCACCCTGCTTGTAAACACAGTCTATCACTTGCTGGGCTTCTCCCAGCCCAGTTCAATTAGCCAAGCTTTTAAACACAGTTCGATTTAAACCCCGTCCAGCTTTGTGCGGGCTCAAAGCCTCAGGTCCCACCCTCTTGGTCAGCCTTCTACTTTCTGACCTCCTCCCGCTTGACCCGGGCAGCCCCACTATACCTCCTACTCTGGTCTGCTGAGAGCCAAGAGTTCCATGGGTTCCTCTGAGATGGGTTCCGGTTCTCCTACTTCCATCCCCTCTGGCTCCTCTATCTCTGGAGCCCAATCCATTTTCTCTCCTCCTTCCCCTTCCTCCTGTTGAATCACTTCCCCTTCCTTAAATGGGCCTGGGTATTTTTCTTTCCCCGCCCATTTGTGCCACCACCTCTTCCACCAGGGAGGTGACTCAACCTTTTCTTTTCCCTGTTGGCCCTCTCCTGGAGCTTCATGGTGGAGCAGCCTATTCCGCCTCCCTATCCTAGGCTCTCCCGGGGCTTTCTGGGAGTTGTAGTTTTCTCCCCCTAGGTTCCTCTTTCTCCCCCCCGGCGCCTTCAAAGGAGCTTCTTTCGGCCCTTTGGAGCTGGGCTTCATCCCTAGCCTTTCTTCTTCTCCATAATCCTTACAATAGATGTTAATAGTCCATGAGACAGTTAATAATTCCTATGAAAGAATTAAAAGTTATTGTTCACCGAATCTTTTGTATGCAGGAAGAACACAATCAGTGCATCAGGGGTTAAGAACGGAAAAACCCACCGTAAACAACCACCGCACAGCAGAAGAAGAAAAGATTCAGTCCTCACAAAACAACCGTATAAGTCTTTTGCAGGTCCTCAAGCCGTTGTATTAATAATAGGTACATGTGATGAATGTGATGGTCTACCGTGTATCTTGACAGCGCAGAAAACAAACAGAGCCGCAACCCCCGATCACTCCTACTGCTCAAATAAATGTCTCACACGTTTACCACATCAAGAAAGTAATTATCTATGTTTTGAAAAGGACAATTTTTTGCATTATACTTGATTCTAATTTGAAGTTACATGGAGGGGCATAATTGAACGTGGCGCCCAAGTTTTCCTGAGGGCGTCCTCACAGGGGCGGGGAAACCCGTATTATCGAAACAAGATGGGCGTCCACAGTGGCGTACCAAGGGGGGCGGTCCGCCCCAGGTGCACGCTGCTGGAGGAGTTCAGAGAGCAGCCGTGCGCCTGTTGGCTCTGCTGGTTCCCTGCTCCCTCTGCCCCTATTTTGATGCCGCATCTTTTCTCACAGCTCTTGACAGACTTACAAAATGGCAATTATATCTGCATTCCACGTGGTGTCCATACGTTGCGATGTTGACAGCCATCTTGTCGGTGCCATGTTATGTTGGTGGCCATCTTGATGAACCCTCCCCACCTGTGAATGATAGGCCATGTGTTCGTTAGTTTGATGATGTTCTATTTTTTCATCCCAGACATCATGAAAAAGAGACGGCTGGTGAAACATCGACTCCTGGGCACCCAACACAGTGCAATCACTGTCAAGTGGTGCCCCCTAGAGATGAATCCAATCATTTGGAAAAATGACTGGGGAGCACAAGAGGGAGAAAGAGGGAGCGCGGTGATACCAGAGCACAGAGCGGATCTTCGGACATGGACACCACCAACAGCGAGAATGAGCCCAGTAGTGATTCTGTTATAGACAAAGTGGACCCTGAACCAGTGAGATATATAGAGTTTATGGACTAGAACCTCACGAAGTTACTCAGACCAACTTTATTTTGTTAATATAAGCACAACAAAATTGATCAGTACTGGGACCGGTGCTATTTAACATAACTGGAAATCGGAATGAGTGAGTTGATTACATTTGCAGATGAAACAAAACTATTCAAGGTTGTTAAAACACGTGCGGACTGTGAAAAATTGCAGGAAGCCCTTAGGAGATTGGAAGACTGGGTGTCCAAATGGCAGATGAAATTTAATGTAGACAAATGCAAAGTGATGCACATGTGGAAGAATAATCCTAATTATAGTTACCTGATGCTAGGGTCCACCTTGGGGGGGGGGGGGGGGGGGGGGGGGTCTGCATTCAAGAAAAAGATCTGAAAAAGGTCTAGGTGTTATTGTAGATAATATACTGAAATCTTCTGTCCAGTGTGAGGCAGCAGCCAAAAAAGCAAACAGGATTCTAGGAATTATTAAGAAAGGGATGGTAAATAAGACCAAAAATTCTATAATGCCTCTGTATCGCTCCAAGGTGCAACCTCACCTTGAGTATTGCATTGTTCTGCTTGCCATATCACAAAAAAGATATAGCGGAATGTAAAAAGCTTCAAAGAAGAGTGACCAAAATGAAAGGGTATGGAACTCCTCTCGTATGAGGTATAGCTAAAGAGATGGAGGAGGACAGATATGATTGAGGTCTACAAAATCATGAGTGGTGTAGAATGAGTAGAACTGAATCGACTTTTTACTCGTTCCAAAAGAACAAAGACTAGGGGATACTGTTGGGGTCGGCCAAATGCCTTGGATTTGGCCGGGTTTGAGATGGCCGGCATTGGTTTTCACCGATAATGGAAACCGATGCCGGCCATCTCAAACCCGGCCAAATCCAAGGCATTTGGTCGGAGCCAGCATTCATAGTGCACTGGCCCCCCTCACATGCCAGGAGACCAACCGGGCACCCTAGGGGGCACTGCAGTGGAGTTCATTAACTGCTCCCAGGTACATAGCTCCCTTCCCTTGGGTGCTGAGCCCCCCAAAACCCACTCCACACAACTGCTCACCACTACCATAGCCCTTATGGGTGAAGGGGGGCACCTACATGTGGGTACAGTGGGTTTCGGGTGGGAATTGGAGTGCTCCCATTTACCACCACAAGTGTAAAAGGTAGGGGGGTATGGGCCTGGGTCCGCCTGCCCGAAGTGCACTGCAGTACCCCCTAAAACTGCTCCATGGACCTGCATACTGCTGTCAGGGAGCTGGGTATGACATTTGAGGCTGGGAGGGGGTTGGTGACCACTGGGGAGAGTACAGGGAGCTCATCCCCAATTCCCTCCGGTGGTCATCTGGTGAGTTGGATAAGGCTGGGCCAGGGATAAAGGCAGTCAGGGAGTATTCATGTTCAGTCACTGAGGAGCCCTAGGGTTTGTTTGTGGATTAATACCTTTCAAATATTTGAACGGCTGTATCATATCACCCCTGTTTCTCCTTTCCTCCAGAGTATACATGTTTAGTTCAGCAAGTCTCTCCTCATACGTCTTGTAATGCAAATTCCATACCATTCTTGTAGCTTTTCTTTGCACCGCTTCAATTCTTTTTACATCCTTAACAACATACGGCCTCCAAAACTGAACACAATAATCCAGGTGGGGCCTCACCAACGACTTATACAGGGGCATCAACACCCCCTTTCTTCTGCTGGTCACACCTCTCTCTATACAGCCTAACAACCTTCTAGCTACGGCCACTGCCTTGTCACACTGCTTCGTCGCCTTCAAATCTTCAGATACTATCATCCAAGATCCCTCTCCCCGTCCGTACATATCAGACTCTCACCGCCTAACACATACGTCTCCCGTGGATTTCTACTCCCTAAGTGCATCACTTTGCATTTCTTCACATTGAATTTAATTGCCAAACCTTAGACCATTCTTCTAGCTTCTGCAGATGTTCAGTTCAGGCAGGTGGAGAGAGGTGTCCTAACTGCCGGCTGTAAGGATCGTCTAAAACAACATACAAACCTGACATCCAAAAATGAGAGAGAATGCTTGTCTAGAATATTTTGCAATAATTGCGACTCTTACACAGAAAAAAAGCACAAATGCAAAATCATAAAATGTTTGCAGTGTGGTGATCCTGTACTGAAAGGCGAATAACATTTATGCTATATGACAAGGCTGGATAGACGTAAAACATATGAAAGGTATATTACTACTACTACTACTATTTAGCATTTCTATAGCGCTACAAAGCATATGCAGCGCTGCACAAACATAGAAGAAAGACAGTCCCTGCTCAAAGAGCTTACAATCTAATAGTCATTTAAGACTGTGAATATATGCAGGAGACAGGGTTACACATCCATAAAGATCCTCTAAGTTTTTTTTCTCCCTTCTTCTCATTTTATCATAGTTTCCTTTTTGAAAGTTAAATGCTAACATATGGGATTTCCTGTGTGTACTTACTACAGCGCTTATATCAAATCTGATCATGTTATGATTGCTGTTATCAAGTGAACCCAGCACCATTACCTCCTGAACCAGATCATGCTCCACTAAGCACTAGGTCTAGAATTGTTCCCCCTCTTGTTGGTTCCTGAACCAGCTGTATCGTTTGCCACACTCAGTACATGGAAATGGTTTTACTCCTCAGTGGCTATTCTGGTGCATAGTGAGTGTCTCCTTGTCAACGAAGGTCTTACCACACTCAGTACACGTAAATGACTTCACTCCTGTGTCAACTCTGTGGTGCCTTGAGAGATGTCCCATCTCCCTGAAGCTTTTATTACACTCAGTGCAAATGAATGGTTTCACTCCTGTGTGGATTTTCCGGTGATTTGCGAGGTTTGTTTTATGAGTGAAGTTTTTATTACACTCAGTGCAGATGAATGGTTTCATTCATGTGTGGATTCTCTGGTGTCTGGTAAGATATTGCCTCTGACTGAAGCTTTTATTACACTCACTGCACATGAATGGTTTAATTTCTGTGTGGATTCACTGGTGTTTTATGAGATTTCCCTTATCACTGAAGCTTTTACCACACTCACAACATGTACATGGTTTCACTCCTGTGTGGATTCTCTGGTGTATTGTGAGGTGTCCTTTCCGACTGAAGCTTTTATTACACTCAGTGCAGATGAATGGTTTCATTCCTGTGTGGATTCTCTGGTGTATTGTGAGGTTTCCCTTCTGAGTGAAGCTTTTATTACACTCAGTGCAGATGAATGGTTTCACTCCTGTGTGGATTCTCTGGTGTTTTGAGAGGTTTGTTTTATGACTGAAGTTTTTATTACACTCAGTGCAGATGAATGGTTTCATTCATGTGTGGATTCTCTGGTGTCTGGTAAGATAGTGCCTCTGACTGAAGCTTTTATTACACTCACTGCAGATGAATGGTTTCACTCCTGTGTGGATTCTCTGGTGTATTGTGAGGTTTCCCTTCTGAGTGAAGCTTTTATTACACTCAGTGCAGATGAATGGTTTCACTCCTGTGTGGATTCTCTGGTGTATTGTGAGGTTTACCTTCTGACTGAAGCTTTTATTACACTCGGTGCAGATGAATGGTTTCATTCCTGTGTGGATTCTCTGGTGTTCTGTGAGGCCTGTTTTATGAGTGAAGCTTTTATTACACTCAGTGCAGATGAATGGTTTCACTCCTGTGTGGATTCTCTGGTGTATTGTTAGGCTTATTTTGTGAGTGAAGCTTTTATTACACTCAGTGCAGATGAATGGTTTCACTCCTGTGTGGATTCCCTGGTGTATTGTGAGGTGTCCTTTCTGACTGAAGCTTTTATTACATTCAGTGCAGATGAATGGTTTCATTCCTTTGTGGATTCTCTGGTGTTCTGTGAGGTTTGTTTTCTGACTGAAGCTTTTCTTACACTTACTGCAGATGAATGGTTTCATTTCAGTGTGGATTCTCTGGTGTATTGTGAGGCTTATTTTGTGAGTGAAGCTTTTATTACACTCAGTGCAGATAAACGGTTTCACTCCTGTGTGGATTCTCTGGTGTATTGTGAAGCTTGTTTTGTGACTGAAGCTTTTATTACACTCACTGCAGATGAATGGTTTCACTCCTGTGTGGATTCTCTGGTGGTTGGTGAGGTATTCCTTCTGACTGAAGCTTTTATTACACTCAGTGCAGATGAATGGTTTCATTCATGTGTGGATTCTCTGGTGTCTGGTAAGATAGTGCCTCTGACTGAAGCTTTTATTACACTCACTGCAGATGAATGGTTTCACTCCTGTGTGGATTCTCTGGTGTATTGTGAGGTTTCCCTTCTGAGTGAAGCTTTTATTACACTCAGTGCAGATGAATGGTTTCACTCCTGTGTGGATTCTCTGGTGTATTGTGAGGTTTCCCTTCTGAGTGAAGCTTTTATTACACTCAGTGCAAATGAATGGTTTGATGCCTGTGTGGATTTTTCAGTGTCTTCTGAGTGCTTCTTTCACAGTAAAGCTTCTACCACACTCAGTACATGCAAAAGGCTTTACTCCAGTGTGGATTCTCTGGTGTATTGTGAGGTTTGTTTTATGACTGAAGTTTTTATTACACTCAGTGCAGATGAATGGTTTCATTCATGTGTGGATTCTCTGGTGTTTGGTAAGATAGTGCCTCTGACTGAAGCTTTTATTACACTCACTGCACATGAATGGTTTCATTCCTGTGTGGATTCTCTGGTGTGTTGTGAGGTGTCCCTTCTGACTGAAACTTTTATTACACTCAGTGCAGATGAACGGCTTCACTCCTGTGTGGATTCTGTGGTGTATTGTGAGGCTTGTTTTATGACTGAAGCTTTTATTACACTCAGTGCAGATGAATGGTTTCATTCCTGTGTGGATTTTCTGGTGTATTGTGAGGCTTGTTTTATGACTGAAACTTTTATTACACTCAGTGCAGATGAATGGTTTCATTCCTGTGTGGATTTTCTGGTGTATTGTGAGGCTTGTTTTATGACTGAAACTTTTATTACACTCAGTGCAGATGAATGGTTTCATTCCTGTGTGGATTCTCTGGTGTCTTATGAGATTTCCCTTATCACTGAAGCTTTTACCACACTCACTACATGTATATGGTTTGATTCCTGTGTGGATTCTCTCGTGTTCTCTGAGGCTTGTGTTCCGGCTGAAGCTTTTATTACACTCACTGCAGATGAACGGTTTCATTCCTGTGTGGATTCTCTGGTGTATTGTGAGGCCTGTTTTATCAATGAAGCTTTTATTACACTCACTGCAGATAAACGGTTTCATTCCTGTGTGGATTCTCTGGTGTATTGTGAGGCTTACCTTCTGCCTGAAGCTTTTATTACACTCAGTGCAGATGAATGGTTTCACTCCTGTGTGGATTCTCTGGTGTATTGTGAGGCTTACCTTCTGACTGAAGCTTTTATTACACTCAGTGCAAATGAATGGTTTGATGCCTGTGTGGATTTTCCAGTGCGTTCTGAGTTTTTCTTTCACAGTAAAGCTTCTACCACACTCAGTACATGGAAAAGGCTTTACTCCAGTGTGGATTCTCTGGTGTTTTGTGAGGTTTACCTTCTGATTGAAACTTTTATTACACTCAGTGCAGATGAACGGCTTCACTCCTGTGTGGATTCTGTGGTGTTTTGTGAGGCTTGATTTCTGACTGAAGCTTTTATTACACTCAGTGCAGATGAATGGTTTAATTCCTGTGTGAATTCTATGGTGCCTTGTGAGCTTTTCCTTCTCAGTGAAGCTTTTCCCACAATCAGAACATGTAAAAGGCTTCAATCCAGTGTGGAATTCTGGTGCTTTTTCATGTATCTCTTCAACCTAAAGCATTTGCCACACTCAGTGCATGGAAATGGTTTTACTCCTGAGTGGATATTCTGGTGAATGGTGAGTTTTCCCTTCTCAGTGAAGTTTTTACCACACTCAGAACATATAAATGGCTTCACTACTGTATGGATTCTCTGGTGTCTGGTGAGGTTTCCCTTCCGACTGAAGCTTTTATTACACTCAGTGCAGTTAAATGGTTTCATTCCTTTGTGGATTCTCTTGTGCATTGGGAGGTTTCTTTTCCAGCAACCACTTGTACCACTGTCAGCAGAAGTACACAAGCTCTCATTTTTCTGAATTTTCTGGTACTTTGAGAGGTCTGTCTTTCTGTAAACGACTTTTTCAGATTTAGTCATTGATCCTTCAGCAGTCTGAGCTGTTTTATGATCTGTGAATGTTTCTCTATGGCTGAATTTTTTCTTACATTCAGCACTTGAAACTAGTATCTCTTCTGGAAGGAATTTTGCATTTCTTATGACATTTTCTTCCTGTCTGAAGCTTTTGTCACGACTAGAACATGCAGATAATCCCTCATCAGTGTCATTTTTCTGGTATTTTGTAACGCTTTCCTTTATTGATAAAGGTTTTCCTCATCTACTGTCGTTGTACACACTCTAGTTTCTGTATTATTATTGTTCTCATGTTTCTCTTTCTTCCTACTGAAATCTTTCCCACACTCAGAACCTATACAGTGGGTCTCTCTTATGCATGTTTTCTGCTTTAGTTCTCTCTTTTGACTGAAGGTTTTCCCACAGTCCGTACCTGTATATGGTCTGTCTTCAGTATCGGATCTCTGATGTGATTTCAGAGTTAAATGGATCATTAGGAATATCTCACATCCATCACACAAACATTTCTGAACTCTCATCGGGTTTTGTCTGTTCTTCCACTGTTTGTGTGATATTACTGGTACAATGTTCACCTCCTGTTGAAGGTTTTGTTTATTTTGATTTTTTTCGGCCCTTTTCTCTCCGGTCAGAACAGGATGAAGTCTCTTCTTTCTCTCTTCTGAGAACATCTTTTTCCTCTTCAGAGGCTTCTCACTGAGCTTCCATTTATGTGTCTCTGCATTACTGTTCTTAGGTCATCTTTTTCTAAATAAATAAAAAACAGAGCATTGTATAGTACTGTAGAAGAACAGCAGTTAACGAGTTCAATAAAACATCTGTATAATTAATTGTAAATTTTCCACCCCCTCCCTGTTGGGAATACATTTCCAAGCTAATCACTACCAGGGATGATACAGAATATAGTGATTATATTCAAGTTGATATTTAAAAGCACCTTTTGGTCCTTTGTACATAGATTATCGTTTAGCCTATAACTGCTCTTTATCAGACAGGCTGCGAGATGCAAGGCTAAACCTTCAGGGTGCTTGTTCCCCAGATAAACTAAGTTGGGTGTTACCTGATCCTGAAGTTCACAGGAAGAGATTCACCGTTAGCCAATCATACATTTGTTACAGAAGCTTAGTTATTCTAAATATGAGAAGAGACATCTGATTGCAAAGTTGCGCATGCTCGAACCGGGCCGATTGGCCGACTGTTTTATGATGGAATTCGGTAGGGAACGGCTCTAACGACGACTTTAGTGCATCTGGGCCTCAGTGCCAGCAAAGTTCCTGTTTCTGCACAATAGCCCTAGGGCTTGTTTCACCTCCTTCTTCACCCCTCCCTGTTTGCTGTGCTTGCAAGTGGAATGTTAGATAAGAACTTCTGCTGGAATTCTGCCTATGAACTCCTGATGACTTTACCTTGATGGATTACAGAGTTGCGGAGAGCTCTGCTTCACAGGAGAGAGGGCAGGAATCTTAGGAGCTACACAGTAGTCCACCATTTTATGGATTGTAAATTTATACATATGCTGAGCTGGGCTAAGCTCCTCCATCGAGTCTCCCAACAGTGGCCGATCTGGTCACAAGTGCCAGGCAGATCCCAAAAAGCAGATCTATTTCTCATGATTCATTTTCCACTGATGAGCAATGGAATCCCCAAGTCTATTTATGGGCTTTTCCTCCAGAAACTTTGAAACCTCTTTTGAATCCCTCTCTATTAGCTGCTTTGACCACATCCTCCAGCAAATGAGTCCACAGTTTAATTATGAGTTGCAGGTAAATGGCAGATGATGTTTAATGTGAGCAAGTGCAAAGTGATGCATGTGGGAAAGAGGAACCCGAACTATAGCTACGTAATGCAAGGTTCTGCGTTAGGAGTCACCGACCAAGAAAGGGATCTCGGCATCGTTGTTGATGACATTGAAATGCTCTGCTCAGAGTGCTGAGGCATCTAAGAGAGCAAATAGAATGTTAGGTATTATTAGGAAAGGAATGGAAAAAAAATGAGGACAGTGCCTTTGTATCGGTCCATGGTGCGACCGCACCTCAAATATTTTGTTCACTTCTGGTCGCTGCATCTCAAAAAAGATACAGTGGAATTGGAAAAGAACAGAGAAGGGTGATGAAAATGGTAAAGGGGATGGGACGACTTCCCTATGAGGAAAGGCTGAAGCGTCTAGGGCTCTTTAGCTTGGTGAAGAGACAGCTGAGGGGAGATATGAATAGAGGTCTATAAAATAATGAGTGGAGTGGAACGGGTAGACGTGAATCGTTCGTTTAATCTTCCAAAATACTAGGACTAGGGGGCATGCGATGAAGCTACATGTAGTAAATTTAATACAAATCTGAGAAATGTTTCTTCACTCAACGTTTAATTAAACTCTGGAATTCATTGCCAGAGAATGTGTTAAGGCAGATCACAAAAAGCGGGGTTAGCTTAGCGGGGTTTAAAAGGGTCTGGCTGGCTTCCTAAAGGAAATGTCCATAGACCATTATTTAATTGGCTTGGGAAAATCCACTGCTTATTTCCGGGATAAGCATCATAAATGTATTAAGCTTTGCTGGGATCTTGCCAGGTATTTGTGACCTGGATTGGCCACTGTTGGAAACAGGATGCTGGGCTTGATGGACCTTTGGTCTGTCCCAGTGTGGCAATACTTATTATGATGTTGTGGTTGTCCATCTGACCTTTCAGCCAACATGCTGTGGCTTTCTTCATGGTGGTTGAAATGTCGGTTCTTCTTACTCAAACGCGGCAAGACCCAGATAACTACAATAATAAACCTTTCAACGATTTTTCAATCTGCTGTTCTTTACTTGGTTTTGAGATAACAAACAGACAATGCATCTAACTGTTCCTAAACCAATAAAGCTACTAGCTTTGGCTCCGATAGCCCCTTACAGTATAAGATGAAACAACCACTGATCCAGCAAAGCCTCAACCTCCCTTCCCCTCCCAAACATAGAATCATGATGGCCCATCCAGTCTGCCTTTCCTGAGAAACCACTAACTCCTCCTTTTGCCAAGAGATCCCACGTGCCTGTCCCATGCTTTCTTAAATTGACAGTCTTCATTGCCACAACCTCCACCAGAAGGCCATTCCATGCCTCCACCACCCTTTCCGTGAACAAATACTTTTGTAGATTCCTCCTAAGCCTATTTATTTTAACTTCAACGTATATGATACCCTAAGAATGCCAGAGTCATAGTTATTGAAGGCTTTACAGACAGGAATCAAAACAATACTCCAATGAAAACAGAAGAATCTTAGAAACAGACCCACCCCAGGTACTAATGTCATCTCGCCATCACTCATTATCAGTCTCACCGGCTTCCTGTAGTGAGACTCACCCACTGCCAGTCAGTAAGAATAACGGGAAACCCTTACCTAGAGACATCAGGATCTCATAGTTGTCCTTCATCACCTCCCTCCAAAGCTCCTTCTGCCCTTCATCTAAATACTCCCACTCCTCCTGGGAGAAAGAGACAGAGACATCCTCAAATGTCACCCGCATCTGAAACACAAACCAGAAATACAGTCAGATTTCAGCTCCTGCCTTTGTTATTGGGATTGGAACTGTGCAGATTTGTTAAAGATTCTGCTTTATCTATCTTTTTGTGAAGAATTCCCCCGGCATTAACACCCAGCTCTTCTGTTCTCCAGGACTGACTCCGCCTAAGCCATCTCCCAGCTCAGGCTTGATTACCCCATCCCCTCAGTAATCTCAGTCTCCAACTAGTATGAACCCCTCCCTAAGAAGGCTGACCCCCCCTTTCCACCCAGCAGTTTTCTCTGCCCCGACCTCTACTTCTTCATCCAAGAATCCCACCTCCCCATTCCTCCCAGAGCATACAAATCCCTTACCTCTGTCAATCTGCAGCCCCCCCCCCCAGCAGTAAAAACACCCAGAACTTTCTCTCATATTGCACACATGGTTCTCTTTCTGAAATCTCTCTTGCCCCCAGCACATAAACTTCCACAGCTCTCTCAGAAAACCCCCCAACACACACCCTCCACTGTTCTCTCAACATCCTCAGCACTCACAGTATCATAGCCATCCCACTGCCTCCCCCCCACCGCATATACACTCTCCCCACAGCTCTTTTGGGCCGATGATCAGAAGCAAATGCAGGCGCTAGAGGCTGCTACCACCCCATGATCAGAGCAACCGAGTGCGTGAAACACTACTACTACTACTTAACATTTCTAAAGCGCTACTAGGGTTACGCAGCGCTGTACAATTTAACATACTACTACTACTTAACATTTCTAGAGCGCTACTAGGGTTACGCAGCGCTGTACAATTTAACAAAGAGAGACAGTCCCTGCTCAAAGAGCTTACAATCTAATAGACAAGTGAACGGTCGGTCCGATAGGGGCAGTCAAATTGGGGCATTCTGGATTCACTGAACGGTAAGGGTTAGGTGCCGAACGCAGCATTGAAGAGGTGGGCTTTAAGCAAAGACTTGAAGACGGGCAGGGAGGGGGCTTGGCGTAAGGGTTCAGGAAGGTTGTTCCAAGCATAGGGTGAGGCGAGGCAGAATGAGCGGAGCCTGGAGTTGGCGGTGGTGGAGAAGGGTACTGAGAGGAGGGATTTATCCTGTGAACGGAGGTTACGGGCGGGAACGTAAGGGGAGATGAGGGTAGAGAGGTAGTGAGGGGCAGCAGACTGAGTGCATTTGTAGGTAAGAAGGAGAAGCTTGAATTGAATGCGGTATCTGATCGGAAGCCAGTGAAGTGACCTGAGGAGAGGGGTGATATGAGTATATCGGTTCTGGCGGAATATGAGACGTGCAGCAGAGTTCTGAACAGACTGAAGGGGGGATAGATGGCTAAGTGGGAGGCCGGTGAGGAGTAAGTTGCAGTAGTCCAGGCGAGAGGTAATGAGAGCGTGGACGAGAGTTCGGGTGGTGTGTTCAGAGAGGAAAGGGCGAATTTTGCTGATGTTAAAGAGGAAGAAGCGACAGGTCTTGGCTATCTGCTGGATATGCGCAGAGAAGGAGAGAGAGGAGTCAAAGATGACTCCGAGGTTGCGGGCAGATGAGACGGGGAGGATGAGGATGTTATCAACTGAGATAGAAAGTGGAGGAAGAGGAGAAGTGGGTTTTGGTGGAAAGACGATAAGCTCGGTCTTGGACATGTTCAGTTTCAGGTGGCGGTTGGACATCCAGGCAGCAATGTCGGATAAGCAGGCCGATACCTTTGCCTGGGTCTCCGCGGTGATGTCTGGTGTGGAGAGATACAGTTGGGTGTCATCAGCATAGAGATGATACTGGAAACCATGAGATGAGATCAGGGAGCCCAGGGAAGAGGTGTAGATTGAGAAGAGAAGGGGTCCAAGGACCGATCCCTGGGGAACACCAACAGATAAGGGGATGGGGGTGGAGGAAGATCCATGAGAGTGAACTTTGAAGGTGCGGTGGGAGAGATAGGAGGAGAACCAGGAGAGGACAGAGCCCTGGAACCCAAATGAGGACAGTGTGGCAAGAAGTAAGTCATGATTGACAGTGTCAAAAGCGGCGGATAGATCCAGGAGGATGAGGATGGAGTAGTGGCCTCTGGATTTGGCAAGGAACAGGTCATTACAGACTTTAGAAAGTGCTGTTTCTGTCGAGTGACAATCCCTGCTCAAAGAGCTTACAACCTAAAGGACACGTGAACAGTCAGACCGATAGGGGCAGACAAATTGAGGCAATCTGGAATTCCTGAAAGGTAAGAGTTAGGTGCCGAACGCAGCATTGAAGAGGTGGGCTTTAAGCAAAGACTTGAAGATGGGCAGGGAGGGGGCTTGACGTGAGGGCTCAGGAAGGTTGTTCCAGGCATAGGGTGAGGCGAGGCAGAATGAGCGGAGCCTGGAGTTGGCGGTGGTGGAGAAGATGGGTAGGCTCTGAACGCAACTAGCATGCAAATGCATGCAAAACAGGGCTCTTCGCATAAGTAGCATGCAAATGCATGCTAAACATATTCATCCCCAATGATCAGCGACCAGCACGCAAAAGATTGGCTTGCTGGCTGCGGCAAACCTTACACCATTGGGGAGGAATGGTGAACCCTGTCCAGCATACATTTGCATGCTAGCAGGTCTCCATTCCCCCCAATGCAGCAGCCCCCCACAGGAACCTTGACCCGACCCCCCGCCCAGCAACAGGGGACTGGAGATCCAGTGTGTCTCCAGCGCCCAGATGTCCCTGGTGGCCCAGTGGGTCACGGGTTAATCCCCCCACCCACCCACCTGGTGGTCTAGCGGCACTTCCCTACCCCCCTACCTTCAGTTGGAGGAGAGAGGTGGCCTCCTCTGGGATGTGCTGGGCTTCACACCGCGCCGATGGAAGGAGACCACCTTTTGACAACCCAGGCTTGTCAAACAAGTGCGGGAGGACTGTCTACCCCATGCTCAAATTTGCAAGCAATTATCTCTGATCAGAGGTCCAGTAAAGCCCCCTGCTCTTCCAGCACTATTTTCAGAGCGCTGTTTGGAACAGCACGGGGCTTTTGATCGTCTGCCCATTTGTGAATATTGCCAATACATATCATCAGCTGTCTCCCTCCCTCACTCCTCCCGTCCTATGGAATCCCCAAAATTCAGCCACGTTTCACCCCTGACAGCCCCAGCTTTTCCTCTTTGTCCCTCCTGCAGCACCCCCTCCTCAGCTTTCCCTTTTCATCTCCTCTCTCTCGCTCTCCTCACTCCCCAATCTCTCCTTCCACCCCTAGTATGCACCTGCCCTCTCGCTGAGGATTCTAGGTCAGTTCCGCCTGGACAGTTCCCACCCACCAATTCTCTTGTGGACAATTCCTACCACACCAGAGAGGACAATTCAAACCCATATCTCAAAAAATACAAAACACATAAGGCAACTAATCTCCCTCTCTTTTCTCTTCCAGACCGTACCCCCTCACACCCCTCCTCCAGAACATTACCTTTTACATATCCTTTTCCCCTTCCAGACATGCAGTTCATGAGGGGGGAACAAAAGCCGCCCCACAGCCCCCAAACTACGTTTCAGCCTCATTCACGTTTAATCCGGGATCTAAATGTTATAAATAAATAAATAGTTAAATTCAAACTGTAGTTCATGTAGGGGAGGGGGGAAATGACCCCCACACACCCCCCCAAACTAGATTTAAACCTAATTCAGTCCCTCAAAATGACACGCTGATTACGATTTATAACAAATGACTACTCTACCTATGAAAAGATATTCTGTCCTCTGTGCACATCCGTTTGCTGCTCTAACTTCCTCGTTCCAGACCTGATCTAAGAAAGAAGCGATGATTGGTTAAAAAAAAAAAAAGGCTAGAGACGGTGGGAAATGACCGGGGAGGGGGGGGGGGGGGAGTCCTTGGTGGGACCTGTCCAGGTGGGAACTCGTCTGATACCATGATGAGTCCCAGGGAGGTAGGGGACAAGAAATGAAATGGAACAAGGAGAGCGGTGCCACAGGAGGGCAGGTGCACACTGGGGGTGGGGGTGAAAAGGGCTCAGTGTACGAGTTCTGCAGAGTCACCATTGGCATCTGTGTTAAATGGCTATTGGCTATTCTTCAATACTGATAGGTGTGTTTTTTGCATGGAGTTGATGGAGACCTTTATATGCCTGTTTTTTGGCTGAGCTCTGTGGTTTATAATTGCCAGGGGGGTTTTTAGCACATTTTTTAATGATTTGCATCACCATTTATATATTTATCATTTATATTAAACATTTTTCTGTATTCATTGACGAAGACCCTGGTAGTGAATACATTTTGGATAGTTTTATTTTGAACCTCTACGATCCGCTGTCTTTTATTTATAACATACTGTAAGATAAGCATTGCCATGCAGCAATGGATCAGAGGTCCATCAAGCCCAGCATCCTGTTTCCAACAGTGGCCAATCCCGGGCTTAGGTACCTGGCAAGCAGTTCCGTGGACAGATGACCCTCTTCTCCTGCCACCCGGCACCTGACCTAGCCTTTTAAACTGAAATTTTCTCTAGAAATAGGCATTTTCCCCATAGTTTTAAACTGAAACCTTTTCTAGAGGTAGAAACTAAACTCCTTTGTTCTAAACGGCAGTTATTTTCTGTTAGCTCATCCAGTGACCTCAATTAAGTGTTAATTAAGGAGGGTCACTGTTATGATTCTGCCGGTTTGGCTGAGGGGGAGGGGGGACGTCTCTTCTGATTGGCTGCCAGGGGTTGTGCTGACGTCAGGGGATAGTACTTTAGCCTGCAGCTGAGGAGTTTCTCTGCTTTTGCGTTACTTCTTGGTAGTAACAGGAAAGCCTGATAGGTTTCTCTCAGAACGTGCTCTAGGTTCTGACAGGGTTCTGTGTTGATTTAGAGTATTCTTTTCCTTCCCTCTGGGTTAGCTGCTGCTGTGTGTGTGTGTGTAGGTAGCTCTGTAATCAGGGTCAGCTGCTCGTTTGTTTAGTGGGGGCTGGGCATTGCTCAGCCTCTGGGGCTCTGGGCTAAGTGAGAGCGTTCTCCTCTCCTTTGTTTGTTTGTTTTAAGGATTTCTCTTCCCAGTGTCCCGGCCTGCTGGCTCAGTGAGTTTAACCCTTTGTGTACTGTGTGTATTGTATTCCTGCCTCTGCCAGTGTGTTTGTTTGGATGGGCCCCACTCCCTCTAGGGAACGGAACCGTTCTCTCTGATTGTTTGTTGATTTATGGCACTTTCTCTCTGCTGGCTCTTCAAGCTTAACCCTTTGTGTTCTGGGTGCCTCTGTCTACAGTGGGGTTGAGGCAAAGGCTTTCTGCCTTCCTTTTGTGTTTGGTTCCTCTGGCTTCTGCCTGGGGCTCCTACCCTGGTGGTGGTGGGGGGGGGGGTTGCTGTGTTAGTTTCCCTGTCCTGCGCTAGTCCCCTGCGTGGGCGTGGCCCGCTCTGGTCCTTTGTTTCCCCCTCTGCCCTATTGCTGGTGTTCAGCGCGTGTCTGGCCTCTTGGGGCCCTCTGGGTTCTTTCACCCCTCCCTGTGTGTGATTGGGTTCCAGTTCAGCCGTGAGGCTCGCACGAGTGGCTCTGTCTGTGTGGGTTCCGGTTCGGCCGCGAGGCCCGCCTGTATGCCTATTTCCCTTCTTCCTGAGTTACTGTGGGGAGGGGTAGCTTAGGGGGTATTGTGTAGCTGGGATGTGCGGTGGTGGGTCGGTCTCCCCTTGGCCTGGGTCGGCGCCCTGCTGGCCTCGGCCAGGGCCCAAGGGCTCACGACCAACCCAACGGATTACAGTCACGTGACGCTATGTTCGGCAGAGGACGCTAGCAGCTTCGCTCCCGCTCTCTACCCGCCAAATCGGCAATCACCAGCCTGGAAAACATCGCGAAAATCACCCAATTTGTAATATAATTAAAGCGGATACCGCAGCCAAACTTTGAAAAGAACTCCACAGATGGCAGCGAAGAATTTGCGAAAAGAAAAAAGTAAAATAACGGAGGACAAAATGGCGGCCCCGGCGAGCCCGGCGGCCTCGCAGGTGGGATCTGCCTGGGCAGCTGAAATTGTCGGCGAGGTCACCAGCGCCATGGAAGTGATCCTGGAAAAAAAACTGGGCGCCCTGGCAACGAAACTGGAGACTCTAAATAATAATGTTGCCCAAATAGGAGAAGATATGGCCGCATATCAGCAGCGTGCTAGCGATGTGGAAGACCGCATGGTGCAATTAGAAGAAGCACAAACCAAGCTCACAAAGCAGGTTGAAGGCTATGCTGCTAAAATAGAGGACTTAGAAAATAGATCCAGACGCAACAACTTGCGTCTGGTGGGAATCCCCGAAAACCAGGGAGAACATGATTTAAAATGTTTTCTGGAAACCTGGCTGGCGAGGGAATTGGAGCTCCCTGCAGCACTGGGCCCTTTGCGGATTGAAAGGGCACACCGCTTGGGATTAAAGTAGGTAAATGTGACACGGCCCAGAGTGATAATCTGCAAGGTCCTCAATTTCGCTCATAAAACAGCGATTCTACAGGTGATTCGAAGTGGCAAGGAGCTGGTATGCGGAGCCCAGAAAATATTATGCTTCCAAGACTATTCAGCAGGGGTCTCAGCTCAACGGAAGCTATTTTCCCCTATCTGCACAGAATTAGTGAAGCGCAAGATTCGCTTCGCGTTGTTGTACCCAGCAAGGCTCCGGATCACATATCAATCATCCACAGATATTTATTCTTCGGTGGAAGAGGCGCAGAAGTTTTTGCACCGGCTGGATGGCGAGCGCTGAGATGGAAGGAGACACCATAGTTGGCTTGGTAACTTGATGGCGCAGTAGCGCAGGCGGAATATAAATATTAAGAGGTTTTGTTTATAAGGGTTTCATTGCTTAACTAAAAATATGACATTGAGAAGATCTACAGGACCACAAACTGGAAGATTAGAACTCTGAACTGCATTAAGTTTAATTAATGGAGACTCTACCATGGGTTGGTTAAAGGTAAACAGGGGTATCAGATCTTTGAATGTATAAGCAGAATTGAAATGAGACAAAAAAGAAGGGTAAGATTGGGTGCGGAGTAGGCACTAATGTTTCACAATAATATGATAAGAGGAAGGAGGATACAGAGCAATATCTTGGGTGGTTAAGGGGAAATATAAAAGGGCAAAAGGGGAGAATGGGTTTTAAGATTCAAGGTTTGGGGTGGAGGGGGCGTTAGAGGTGACCTAACTCCTTCGGGGGGGGGGCATCGGGGAATAGGAAGGGTAGGGTAATTTTAGGGGAAGGAACAGGGAAGGGAGGGAAAGAAGGGAAGGGTAGGGATTTAGATAGGAGGGATTACACTGTGGATAATGGGAATAAAAGCAGATATATATTGGTATAAGGACAACAGGCCAACATCAATACACAAGATCTGGGGGACAAGGAGAAGGAGGGGCCAGAGGCTGGGCTGGCTCTTCCATGTGGAAATGAAAGTGACATGGCACATCACCTATGGGCAATTAATAGATCATGGTTAAAATAGTAACCTGGAATGTTGGAGGCATACATTCCCCAATAAAGAGATCTAAAATATTACATTACCTGCAGCGAATAAGAGCAGATATCGTATATTTGCAAGAAACACATTTAACTGAAAGTGAGCATGCTAAATTAGAGAGATGGTGGGTGGGTGACTGTATTGCTTCTGCAGCGGTTGGGCGTAAGGGTGGGGTAGCTGTTCTGATCAGGAAGGGAGTGGCCACACAACTCACTAATATGGTGAAAGATCCTGAGGGACGCTTTATCTTTGCTTCAGCAGTGGTAGCCCGTCAGCAGGTTTTGTTGGGCAGCATATATGCACCAAACCAGCTGGACCTTAATTTTTACAAACGGTTAGTGGCAGTCTTAGCTAATGTAGATGCACCCCCCTTGTTATTGGGTGGGGATTTTAACATGGCGTGGGACCCAGCAGTGGATAAGTCTAGTCCCCCTCCAGGGCAGCAACGATCTGGGTCTAGGGGACTACCCAATTTCTGTGCATTACTCAACCTTATAGATGTTTGGAGGACACTTCACCCCACTGACAGGGAATACACTCATCAATCTAGAGCCCATAACACACACTCTAGAATAGATTACTTGCTGTTCTCGCGATCGCTCTTCTCGGACATTTCAGAGGCCGAAATTGGCCCTTGTGTAATATCAGATCATGCTGCGGTGTGGTCAGTTTGGACCCCGGGGACTCAAAATAATTGTGCAAAGACCTGGGCATTCCCTAGTTATTTGTATAATGATGGACAGTTTAAAGAATATCTAATAGGGAAGTGGACGGAGTACCTGCGACACAACGAGGGGCCCACAACAGATGATACGCTATTATGGGAAGCGGCCAAGTCGGTGCTACGCGGCGATATAATCAGCTACGTCAGCCATTATAAGAAGACCAGGGACAGGGAGATCTTACGGTTGGAAAAGCAGTTAAGACAACTGCGGCAACTGTTTGGCCAACAACCGTCGTCTGGAGTCCATCGGGACATTCTGGCGGTCCAAACTACTTTAAATTCTTTAATTCATGAACGAGCGGTCAAATCACAACAGTATTATAAATACCACCTCTATAAACATGGGAATAAAGGAGGGAAAATGCTGGCAAGATTGGCGACCCCAAAGGAGGTCAAGAGACAAATTTTGACACTTCGACAAGGGGGACAACTCCTTCACACTGATGCGGAAATAAGTGATGTATTTAAAACTTTTTTCCAACAATTATATGATACAGAGGATGAGGGGGGCTTAGCAGGTGATCTATACTTGGGTAATATTGTAACACCTACTATAACACAATCAGATAACAAAAGATTGAATGCGCCTGTTACCACGGATGAGGTTAGCTGGGCCATTGCTAACAGTAAGGTGGGGAAGGCACCGGGTCCTGATGGACTTAAGGCAGAGTTCTATAAAATGATGGGAGACCCCATAGTGCCAGCGTTGACTAATGCATTTAACTCTTGGGTAACACTTGGACGCTTACCGAACCATCTTAACCTAGCTCAACTTATAGTACTGCCGAAACCACAGAGAGACCCTACCTTAGTGACATCATATAGACCTATATCCCTTCTAAATCAAGAGGTAAAAATATTAGCAAAAATACTTGCCAATAGATTAAGTAGAGTGCTCCCAGACATAGTGCATGAAGCACAAGTAGGGTTCGTGCAGGGAAGATCGGTGGCAAGGAATTTAAGGCGTATTCTAGCTTCCCTGGAACGTTTAGAGAGGACAAGTAGGGCCTCAATTATGATAAGCTTTGACGCTGAAAAGGCGTTTGATCGCGTGGAGTGGCCTTTTTTGTTCTCTGTCCTAAATACTTATGGATTTCAGGGATGGTTTATACAGGCGATCAAGACACTATACTCTACCCCACGGGCTAGAGTGATGGTGAATGGGGTAAACTCCGGAGATTTTGAGATACGGAGAGGGACTAGGCAGGGGTGTCCTTTGTCTCCCTTGCTCTTTGCCCTGTACCTGGACCCCTTGATCCGAGATATGAGCTCGTGTCGGGCGGTTCATGGGGTGCAGATTGGGGCTCAGGAGTTTAAGGTTGCGGCGTTCGCTGATGACCTTCTGGTAGTGCTCACGGACCCACAGGAATCCCTGGCAGCTCTCTTAGAACTATTTCAAGAATTTGGGACTTATTCGGGGTTCAAATTAAATTTTGAAAAATCAGAGGCGCTAGCGATACCGGACACCACGACGCGATTATGGCCGGAACAATTCCCGCTGCGATGGGAGATGGATTCGTTTAGGTACCTGGGGGTCCTACTTACTACACAGACAAAGACTCTTTATAGTTTAAATGTTAAGAGACTTATGGACAAAACAGAACAGCAATTGGAAATGTGGCGCCCACTGACACTGTCCCTATCGGGGCGAATATGTCTCATTAGAATGGTAATCCTCCCCAGGTGGTTATATATGTTACAAATTCTGCCATTGACTTTGTTAAAAAAGGACTTAAGACTTTTTTATCGCTTAATTTCGAAATTTTGCTGGGCACACAAAAAGGCCAGAGTAAGATTAACACGCCTATGGGGAGGGTGGCAACAGGGAGGGCTGGGGTTACCTAATATGCAATATTATAACATAGCATGTCTCTTACGACATGTCAGGGACTGGGTACTTTCCACTGATTATCATACACCCATTGACATGGAGGGAGATCTCTTTAAACCTTATACATTGATATCTTTATTGCATGCAGACAGATCTACATTACCAAAGGCATTTCGACAGTCAATGCTTTTGGGCCCACTGCAGGCCGCATGGAAGTTCTTGGGGAAGTGTTTGGGGGGAGACGCGCAGACAACAGAGCTTTTGACCATTGTGGGGAATCCAGGATTTGTACCCGGGTTAGCGAATCAGACTTTTGTGAGGTGGGCACAGGCAGGCATTAGGGACATTGGACAAGTGGTAAACTCAGAGGGTCAGATTAAAGATTTGGGGCAAACACTCCAACAGGGGAAACTAGGAAGGGGCGATATGTTCGCTCACTGTTAGTTGAAACATTATATCAGGACCTTAGATACTGAAGTACTAAAGAGTGGCCTGGGCAAGAAGATTCAGGAGCTGTTTGTAGAGCTCTCAGACGAAGCCCCATCTATTTCCGATATTCAGGGGAAGATATGGTTGTTGAGACCTGGGGAAGAGTTAGCCCAGCTTAGGCAAAGATGGGAAGCAGATGTAGGGACGAGCCTTGCTAATTGGGACATTGTAGCTCATATAAAAGGAATACCTAAACTGATCAGTGGGGCGCTCTATCGAGAATGTGCCTTCCGGGTTATACACAGGGCCTATTTCACGCAAGTGCAATTATTTAGAGCGGGAGGCATTCATACGCCCATTTGTTTGAAATGTAATAGTAATGAAAATACCTACTATCATGCATTTTGGGAATGTATAATGATACGACAGTTCTGGAAAAGAGTGGAGAGATTTTTGTCCCTCATGTTGTCAAGACATATCCAGGGAACAGCTATACAGCTAGTCCTGGATTGCCCAGGCTCCTTTAGGGGACTGAAAGCAGATGAAAAACTACTTTGCCACAAACTGTATTTGCTTGCAAGGAAATGTATCTTGCAATCATGGACTTCACCAGACTCTCCTGAGTATTGGCACTGGAGGAATCAAATACACCAATTGATGATGTGGGAGATGAAAGAAGCTAAAGGCTCCTACAAAAGGTAAAAATCGATTTTTAAAGATTTGGGGACCTTTAATAAACACTCTTACACATCGTGGTAGAAGCCTTGTACTTAAGTTATGATGGGCCGAATGGCACCATATGATAGAAACTTGCAATAAACACAGTGTAACCTAAAAGGGAGGGGAGGGAGGGAAGGGGGGAGGGGGAAGTGAAGGGGGGGAAGATAGGGGGGGAGGCTGGAAGGACGGTCATAGGGGGGGATAGGGAGGAGGAGAAAATTACAAACTTGCAGATGAAGTAATGTATAATAAGGTATTAAAGTGTTGTTACAGGATACAGGATTTATGTGTATCAGGTTCCTCCTATTGCGGAGTGTATGTTTAATCTGTCTTCAATAAAAATTGTTGAAACATAAGTGTTAATTAAGGTGTGGGGAAGTAGAATACTTGCATAGGTTGCTGAATCAGCTTCAAACATCCTGTTCAAAAGAGGCTCCTTAGATTCAAAAGTATATAAAGAGGAAAGGTCCCACTGATCTTTCTTTCGGAGAAGTTCTGAGAGAAGAGGACATTCTCTGGTAAGTGAACGTTACTTTGCTTGTGCTTTGGGAACTTAAAGATTGGGGTTTAAAGGAGGAATTGTAGGTTAGTGTTAGGCAAAAATAAAAATATAAAAAGCAAATTTTAACAACTAATCTCCATAGTCTTTTCCACTTAGTTTTAAAAGCTTTGTACCACAGCATTAACAGATAGAATCTAGCAGGCACTGCAGGATCTAGTTTAGTATTAAGGGGGAATAAAAAGAGAGAAAGAGAGGGAAAAGCAAGCAGGATCTAGTTTAGTCTTCCCACCCACCCCTAGGACAACTCTTCATTTATAGTCAGTTATTGTAATTAGGGTAACAAGCAAGGAGTGCTCTTACAGAGTTTTAAATACATTTCATTACCATCTAAGAAGGAAACACTAAATAAATCATACAATATACTATATAAAATAAAAGACACTTTTATATTAGGCTAATATCCTTAATACTCTAGCAAGTTTTAAATTATTGAAAAACTCAAAAAACACTAAGATGGAGTCAGCAGTCCAGCAGCAAGAGGGGTGCTATCCAGTCTTTTGCATTGAGTGTCACATGTATGATTATCTCCCAGTTGGTGAGATGTCATACTGTATGTTTGCGCCCGATCCAAAGAGCTCCAAGCTCTTAGAGAACGTGTCCATTCTCTTGAGGCTAGAGTAGCAGACTTGGTGGAGCTGAGGGAGACAGAGAGGTACATAGAGGAGACCTACAGGGATGTTGTAGAGAAGTCCCACCTCCAGTCTAGTAGCCCTTGTGCTACCTTGGAGGAGGGAGGTCTCCTAGAAGGACAGCATCACCCTGGTGAAGTAGGAAGTACTCCTTTAGCCAGGACCTGCCCACCAGGTGATGTACTATCCTCTCGCACCGAGGATATGTCTCCAAGTGCTGCCCGGGAGGGAAAGGTTAGGACAGCTGTTGTAGTTGGTGATTCGATCATTAGGCATATAGATAGCTGGGTGGCTGGTGGACGTGAGGATCGCCTGGTGACTTGCCTGCCTGGTGCGAAGGTGGCGGACCTCACACGTCACCTAGATAGGATTCTAGATAGTGCTGGGGAGGAGTCCGCTGTCTTGGTACATGTGGGTACCAATGACATAGGAAAATGTGGGAGAGAGGTTCTGGAAGCCAAATTCAGGCTCTTAGGTAGAAAGCTCAAATCCAGATCCTCTAGGGTAGCATTTTCTGAAATGCTACCTGTTCCACGTGCAGGGCCCAAGAGACAGGCAGAGCTCCAGAGCCTCAATGCGTGGATGAGACGATGGTGCAGGGAGGAGCCTATTCCGAAAGGATGGGCTCCACCTTAACCAGGGTGGGACCAGGCTGCTGGCGTCGGCATTTGAAAAGGAGATAGAGCAGCTTTTAAACTGGAAATGGGGGGAAGGCCGACAGTCGCTCAAAAGCGCATGGTTCGGGAAAAGGTATCTTGCAAAGATACCTCACAAACAGGGAAGATAGGGTTTCTGGATGGTGAGGTTGCACAACAGACCGTGGTAGACCAGGTGCCCTTAAATACAACTAAAGATCAGACAAAAGATGTCAAATCAATAGTGTCAGGTACTAAGCATCATGCAAATAAGAACAACAAACATACTCTGAAATGTCTATATGCAAATGCTAGGAGTCTAAGAAATAAGATGGGAGAGTTGGAATATATTGCACTAAATGAAAAATTGGATATAATAGGCATTACTGAGACCTGGTGGAAGGAGGATAACCAGTGGGACACTGTCATACCGGGGTACAAAGTATATTGTAGTGACAGGGTGGACCGGACTGGTGGAGGGGTAGCATTGTATATTAAAGAGAGCCTTGACTCAGATAGAGTACAAATTCAGCAGGACACAAATCACACCTTTGAATCATTGTGGGTTGAAATTCCATGTATAAAAGGGAAAAAAAATGGTGATAGGAGTGTACTACCGTCCGCCTCGCCAGGATGAGCAGGTAGACACAGAAATGATAAAAGAAATCAGAGACGCGAACAAAATGGGCAATGTGATAATAATGGGTGACTTCAATTATCCAAATATAGACTGGGTAAATGTAACATCGGGACACGCTACAGAGGTACAATTCCATGATGAAATCAAGGACAGCTTTATGGAGCAGCTGGTGCAGGAGCCGACAAGAGAAGGAAAAATTCTAGACTTGGTCCTTAGTGGAGCGCATGATCTGGTGAGGGACGTTATGGTACTGGGGCCGCTTGATAACAGTGACCATAATATGATCAGTTTTGATATTGACCTTGAAGTAACTGTACACAGAAAGTCAAATACGTTAGCGTTTAACTTTAAAAAAGGAGACTATGATAAAATGAGAAGAACGGTAAAAAGAAAAACTTAGGGGGGCAACTGAGAGAGTAAAAACTGTACAACAGGCATGGACGCTGTTCAAAAATACCATCCTGGAGGCCCAGGCCATACATATTCCGCGAATTAGAAAAGAAAGACGGAAGTTCAAAAGACAGCCGGTCTGGTTGAAAAGTGAGGTGAAGGAAGCTATTAGGGCTAAAAGAAACGCCTTCAGAAAATGGAAGAAGGAACCGTCTGAAAATAACAAGAAGCAGCATAAGGAGTGTCAAAGCAAATGCAAGGCGCAGATAAAGAAGGCCAAGAGGGATTACGAAAAAAAGAGCATTAGAGGCAAAAAAACATAGTAAAAAATTTTTTTCAGTATATTAAAAGCAGGAAGCCGGCAAAAGAATCGGTTGGACCGCTGGATGACCGAGGGGTAAAAGGGGCGATCAAGGAAGACAAAGACGTAGCGGAGAGACTGAATGAATTCTTTGCTTCGGTCTTCACCGAGGAAGATTTGGGTGGGATACCGATGTCGGAAATGGTATTTCAAGCGGACGAGTCGGAGAAACTTACTGACTTCACGGTAAGCCTGGAGGACGTAATGGGGCAGTTTAGCAAACTGAAGAGTAGCAAATCTCCTGGACCGGATGGTATTCATCCTAGAGTACTGATAGAACTGAAAAATGAGCTTGCGGAGCTACTGCTAGTGATAAGCAACTTATGGAAAACAGGTGTGAGGATGTTATAATGCCGTTGTTTCGCTCCATGGTGTGACCGCACCTTGAGTATTGTGTTCAATTCTGGTCACCGCATCTCAAGAATGATATAGTAGAATTGGAAAAGGTGCAGCGAAGGGCGACTAAAATGATAGCGGGGATGGGACGACTTCCCTATGAAGAAAGATTAAGGAGGCTAGGGCTATTCAGCTTGGAGAAGAGACGGCTGAGGGGAGACATGATAGAGGTATATAAAATAATGAGTGGAGTAGAACAGGTGGATGTGAAGCGTCTGTTCACGCTTTCCAAAAATACTAGGACTAGGGGGCATTTTAAAACAAATAGGAGAAAATTTTTCTTCACCCAACGCATAATTAAACTCTGGAATTCGTTGCCGGAGAAAGTGGTGAAGGCGGTTAGCTTAGCAGAGTTTAAAAAGGGGTTGGACAGTTTCCTAAAGGAGAAGTCCATAAACCGCTACTAAATGGACTTGGGAAAAATCCATAATTCCAGGAATAAGGTAAAATTATGTATCATACCTGATAATTTTCTTTCCATTAATCATAGCTGATCAATCCATAGACTGGTGGGTTGTGTCCATCTACCAGCAGGTGGAGATAGAGAGCAATCCTTTTGCCTCCCTATATGTGGTCATGTGCTGCCGGAAACTCCTCAGTATGTCGATATCAAAGCTCCATCCGCAGGACTCAGCACTTAGAGAATTACACCCACAAAGGGACACTCTGCCCAGCTCACCACTGCCGAAACGGGGGAGGGGAATCAACCCAGCTCATCCCCACACAAGTGGGTGAGGGGAATCCGTCCAGCTCATCCCCGCGGAGCGGGGGAGGCACACCACACCCGCCAATGCGGGGGGATCTGGCTTATCCTGCAACCGCAACCGCGGGAGGAGCTGACTGACCCCCAACACCGCCGAAGCGGGAGGGGTACAAAGCTGCCCTACAGCCGCACGAAGCGGGAGAGAGCGCCGGCAGAATTTAGGTCTCAATCCAGCCCTGTAAAACGGAGGGGAGAGGAATGCAGCAGCTCACTGTAACACAAAATCGTCTCAACTCCCGAAGAATTCAATCGAAAAGACTTGAACACGAAGATTCTCCTGAACAGGAACAGAAGACTAAACTTGAACCTGAAATGCAACCAGAATATAAACAGAACAGATATCTGGGAGGGGCTATGGATTGATCAGCTATGATTAATGGAAAGAAAATTATCAGGTATGATACATAATTTTACCTTCCATATCATCATGCTGATCAATCCATAGACTGGTGGGATGTACTGAAGCAGTACTCACCCAGGGCGGGACATAGAAATCCCTGACCGCAACACTGAAGCTCCAAACCGGGCCTCCGCCCGAGCAGCCACAGTCAAGCGGTAATGCCTGGAGAAGGTATGAGCCGATGCATAAGTTGCCGCCTTGCAAATCTCTTCCAAGGAGACGGACCCAGCCTCTGCCATCGAGGTCGCCTGTGCTCTAGTGGAGTGAGCCTTCAGCTGGATAGGCGGCATCTTCCCCGCGGCCACATAAGCTGCTGCAATGGCTTCCTTGACCCATCATGCCACTGTAGGCTTGGAAGCCTGCAGACCCTTACGAGGACCTGCGAACAGCACAAACAGATGATCCGACTTCCGGAAATCATTGGTCACTTCCAAGTATCTGATGATGACTCGTCTCACATCTAGATATTTGAGAGCAGAGTACTCCTCTGGGTAGTCCTCCCTATGAAAGGAGGGTAGGCAGAGCTGCTGATTCACATGGAAGCAAGAAACAATCTTGGGTAGGAAGGAAGGAAGGCACCGTGCAAATAGACACTCCTGCCTCAGTGAACTGCAGGAAGGGTTCCCGACATGATAGCACCTGGAGCTCGGAAACTCGTCTGGCTGAAGTGATAGCCACCAAAAAGACTGCTTTCAATGTCAGGTCTTTCAGAGATGCCCTCGACAAGGGTTCAAAAGGTGGCTTCTGCAAGGCTCTTAGCACCAGATTGAGATTCCACACAGACACCACCAAGCGCAGAGGAGGGCATAGGTGATTAACTCCCTTGAGAAAGCGCACTACATCTGGCTGCGAGGCCAGGGAAGCACCCTTCAGGCGACCCCTGAAGCAAGCCAGAGCCGCTACCTGGACTTTAAGGGAACTGAGCGACAGGCCTTTCTCCAGACCTTCTTGCAGGAACGCCAACACTGAAGAAATTGGAGCAGAGAAGGGAGAAAGAGAGCCTACCTCACACCACGATGCAAAGGTACGCCAAACCCTGACGTAAGCAGTAGAAGTAGAGCGCTTCCTCGCTCTCAGCATAGTGGCGATGACCTTGTCTGAGAAGCCCTTCTTCCTCAGACGCTGCTGCTCAATAGCCAGGCCGTAAGACCAAAGGGGGAGGGATCCTCCATCACCACGGGACCCTGATGCAACAGGCCCTGCTCCACTGGCAGCCGCAGAGGGCCGTCCGCTGAGAGCCTGATCAAGTCCGCATACCAGGGACGTCTGGACCAGTCCGGAGCCACCAGGATTATCCGGCCTGGATGCTTTGCCACCCGGTCTAGCACCCTGCCCAACATGGGCCAAGGCGGGAACACATAGAGAAGCTCCTGTGTCGGCCACTGTTGGAGAAGAGCATCTACTCCCAGAGATCGAGGGTCCCATCCTCTGCTGAAAAAGCACGGCACTTGGCAAATGACCGAATACACCATCAGATCTAGGCTCGGCTGGCCCCAGCGCTTCGTGATGTCCAAGAACGCCTGAGCCGATAGCTGCCACTCTCCGGGATCCAAGGTGTGGCGACTGAGTAAGTCTGCCTTGACATTCATGACTCCGGCAATGTGGTCCGCCGACAGCTGTTCCAGGTTCGCTTCCGCCCACTGGCATAGATTCATGGCCTCCTTGGCTAGAGGGGCACTCTTGGTACCTCCCTGGCGATTGACATAGGCCACAGCCCTGGCATTGTCCGACAGGACCCGTACTGGCTTCAACGCCAGTACCGGGAGAAACTCCAAAAGCGCCAACCGAATGGCTACTACTACTACTACTATTTAGCATTTCTATAGCGCTACAAGGCATACGCAGCGCTGCACAAACATAGAAGAAAGACAGTCCCTGCTCAAAGAGCTTACAATCTAATAGACAAAAAATAAATAAAGAAAGCAAATCAAATCAATTAATGTGAACGGGAAGGAAGAGAGGAGGGTAGGTGGAGGCGAGTGGTTACAAGTGGTTACGAGTCAAAAGCAATGCTAAAGAGGTGGGCTTTCAGTCTAGATTTAAAGGTGGCCAAGGATGGGGAAAGACGTAGGGGCTCAGGAAGTTTATTCCAGGCGTAGGGTGCAGCGAGACAGAAGGCGCGAAGTCTGGAGTTGGCAGTAGTGGAGAAGGGAACAGATAAGAAGGATTTATCTATGGAGCGGAGTGCACGGGAAGGGGTGTAGGGAAGGACGAGTGTGGAGAGATACTGGGGAGCAGCAGAGTGAATACATTTATAGGTTAGTAGAAGAAGTTTGAACAGGATGCGAAAACGGATAGGGAGCCAGTGAAGGGTCTTGAGGAGAGGGGTAGTATGAGTAAAGCGACCCTGGCGGAAGATGAGACGGGCAGCAGAGTTTTGAACCGACTGGAGAGGGGAGAGGTGACTAAGTGGGAGGCCAGCAAGAAGCAGATTGCAGTAGTCTAAACGAGAGGTGACAAGGGTGTGGATGAGGGTTTTGGTAGAGTGCTCGGAAAGAAAGGGGCGGATTTTACGAATGTTGTAAAGAAAGAAACGACAGGTCTTGGCGGTCTGCTGGATATGAGCAGAGAAGGAGAGAGAAGAGTCAAAGATGACCCCAAGGTTTCGAGCTGAGGAGACAGGGAGAATGAGAGAGCCATCAACAGAAATAGAAAACGGGGGGAGCGGAGAGGTGGGTTTGGGGGGGAAAATGAGAAGCTCGGTTTTGGTCATATTTAATTTCAGGTGGCGTTGAGACATCCAGGCAGCAATGTCAGACAAGCACGCTGAAACTTTGGTTTGGATGCAAGGTGAGATATCAGGGGTAGAAAGGTAGATTTGGGAGTCATCAGCATAGAGATGGTAGGAAAAGCCATGGGATGAGATTAATGAACCAAGGGAAGAAGTGTAGATAGAAAAGAGGGGGGGGGGGACCAAGAACAGAACCCTGAGGTACGCCGACAGGCAGAGGGATAGAAGTAGAAGAGGATCCACCAGAGTGAACACTAAAGGTGCGGAGGGAGAGGTAGGAAGAGAACCAGGAAAGGACAGAGCCCTGGAATCCAAGTGAGGACAGGGTATCTAGAAGTATGCTGTGATCGACAGTGTCAAAAGCAGCGGAAAGATCAAGAAGAATGAGGATGGAATAGTGACCTCTGGATTTAGCCAGTAATAGGTCATTGGAGACTTTAGTAAGCGCAGTTTCGGTTGAGGGCGAAAACCAGATTGTAATGGGTCAAGAATAGCATGTGAGGAGAGAAAATCAAGGCAGCGGCGGTGAACAAGCACGCTCAAGTAATTTGGAGAGAAAAGGAAGGAGGGAGATGGGTCGGTAATTAGAGGGACAAATAGGGTCAAGTGAAGGCTTCTTAAGGAGAGGTGTGACCACAGCATGTTTAAAGGCAGCAGGGACAGTCGCAGTGGAAAGTGAGAGGTTGAGAATGTGACAGATAAAAGGAATAAGAGTAGGAGAGATGGCATTAAGAAGGTGGGTGGGAATGGGATCAGAGGAACAGGTGGTACATTTTGAGGAAGAAAGGAGAAGTGTAGTTTCCTCAATAGTAACTTCAGGAAAGGAGGAAAGGGAATGAGGGGAAGGAGAGAGAGGGGAACAGACTAGTGGAGGGAGAGCTGGTGAGGTAGAGAAAGCAAGGTTTATCTTTTGAACCTTGATGTGAAAGAATTCAGCAAGGGTCTGAGGAGATAATGAAGGGGGAGTTGGGGGAGGGGGCACCTTGAGGAGAGAGTTCAATGTGGTGAAGAGAAGTCGAGGATTAGAGCCAAGAGAGTTGGTCAGTTGGATATAATAATCCTGTTTGGCACGTAAAAGAGCAGATTGGAAGGAGGTCAGCATGAACTTAAAGTGTAAGAAATCAGCAAGGGCCCGAGATTTCCGCCAGAGGCGTTCGGCGGAGCGGGTACAGGAACGTAGGTAGCGGATATTAGAAGTCAGCCAAGGTTGGGGTTTTGTACGCCTTATAGGGCGGGTCATCAAAGGTGCAAGAGTGTCTAAGGCAGATGATAGAATATTGTTGTAAGAAGAAACAGCCTCGTTGACAGACGTGGATGGTGCCACAGTCGAGAAGAGGTTTGAAACATGGGAGGATAGAGATGAAGGGTCAATACCATGAAGATTCCTAGATAATGGGAGGGAGGAGATTTAAGTGTGAAAGTTATAAGATGGTGATCAGAGAGGGGAAGATCAGAGGCAAGGAAACTAGAGGGTGAACAGTTAGAGGAGAAGATGAGATCAAGACAGTGACCATTTTGATGTGTGGGGGAGGTGGAGCATAGTTGGAGATTAAAGGAGGATGTTAAAGCGAGTAACTTGGAAATATAAGAGTTAGAAGGATCATTAGCAGGAATATTAAAGTCACCAAGGATGAGAGAGGGGAAGGAAGGATAATGGAAGAAGGCAAGCCAGGCATCAAAGTCACTGAGAAAGGATGAAAGGGACTTATCAGGGGGACGATAAATGACCGCTATTCGAAGAGGCAGAGGAGAGAAAAGGCAGATAGAGTGGACTTCAAAGGAGGAAAAACAGTGAGATTGAGGTGGAAGAAGGGGTTGAAATCTGGAGGAGGGAGAGAGAAGTAGTCCAACACCGCCCCCACGACCAGCAGGGCGAGGAGTATGTGAAAAAAGATAACCGCCATGGCAGAGGGCTGCGACTGAAGCAGAGTCATCAGGACAGAGCCAGGTTTCTGTTATGGCGAGCAGATGGAGGTGACGTGAGATAAAGAGGTGCTGGATATAGGGGAGTTTGTTACAGATAGAGCGGGCATTCCATAGGGCGCAAGAGAAGGGCAGAGAAGAGGAGGGGAGTAGAGGAATAGAGATGAGGTTAGAGAGGTCGTGGTGAGATCTGTAGAGTTAGGATAATAGTTGGTGAGGAGGGCCAGGATTGGGATTGATGTCACCGGCTGAGAGTAAGAGAAGGAGTAAAAGAGAGCGGAGGAGAGTAGGAGAGGTGTGACCATGAAGGCGTCGAAGGCGAGAGGTATTTAGGTGGAATGGGGAAGGTAAAATGGAGGGAAGAAAGAGACGTAGATTAAAAGCCAAGAGAGAGGAAGAGGGTAGGAGAGAAGGTGAGGTGATGAAGTCGATGGATGGGCAGTGAGTTCCTGTAGCGGAGAGAGAGGTAGGGGGTGAGGGAAAAGATTAGGAAGGGACAGGGCTAGGAAGAGAATGTGAATAGGGGCCATAAATGACTGAGGTACTTTAGCAACTGGGAAGAAGATTAGATGTAAAGAGAAAAAATGCCCCGTGCGCCATTAGGTGCGCGGCACCTAGAGCGGAGGCCCTGAGTGGATCGGAGTGGACCTGGGCGTCACCCCAGAGAAGGCTATAAGGATATGCAGATGAGCTGCAAGTCCTCCATAGCACCTGAAAGGCAGCTGGTGGTAGAGCTGGGCACCTCTCAGCTGAGGAAAGGCTTACCAGGGGTTAGGCCGAAGCCAGCATTCCTCCCCCTGAGGGTCGCCTGTACAAAGTCCTACAGTTCTTGATTTTTTCAGATTTTATCCACTTTTAAGAGGTGACTATACCTGGGAGGCTGGAAAGTGTCAGGGTGATCAGCAGAAAAGTTACAGCTCCCTCCATGATCTAGCTCAGGAAGTCTTTCTCTCTTGTCTCTGAGTCTTCAGATTCTACTCTGGATCTGCGAACTGTGATCTATATATACTGGAAGAGTCACTCCACCCTCACTGGAGGAAGAAATCGGAGGAAGACAGAGATTGGTTCGCGTCTAGAATCCTCCCTCTCTCAATTCAAATTATTTGAAAGAGCCAATCGAGGGGCTCGTATGGGAATTTAAATGGAACGTTGTGTCTTGACGTCACACGCTCTGAATTGAGAGAGGGAGGATTCTAGACGCGAACCTGCCCGGGGTTTGTGTCCACTATTGGAGTTTCAAGTTGAAAATTGTTTTGTAAGTAATGAAGTTTTGAATATGAAAGGTTTCTAAGAAACAGCTGGCCGGAACTGTATTATCATAAAAGATGGCTGACCATTTTTTTTTCGATAATACGGTTTAGCCCGGCCAAATGGCTTGGTTTTCGCCGGGTTTGAGATGGCCAGGTTTGTTTTTCAGTGATAATGGAAAAAAATACCGGCGATCTCCAACCCGGCGAAATCCAAGGCATTTGGTCGTGGGAGGAGCCAGCATTTGTAGCGCACTGGTCCCCCTGACATGCCAGGACACCAACTGGGCACCCTAGACATGTGGGTACAGTGGGTTTTGGAGGGCTCCCATTACCAGCACAAGTGTTACAGGTGGGGGGGGGGATGGGTCTGGGTCCGCCTGCCTTAAGTGCACTGCGGTACCCACTAAAAGTGCTCGAGGGACAGGACTTGTTGCTGCTGTATAAGCTTGCCACACCAGTTGACACCTGAAGACTAATCTCTTTGAAAAAGTCCTTTATTTGAATAAGCACCTTTACTCACAGTTAACTGCAGAGCAGAGGTTGTGCCCCACTGGCAAAGAGTCTCCCTGGTACTGAGATTAGCAGAAGGTCAGAGCTGGCAGAATGTTGTACAATGCCCTCTTTCAGCCACATTCAAGGTAATAACTAAGTTCTCTAACGTGGCTAACACATGAAAGGGAAAATGGCCACTACTACTACCGGAAACAAAACAGGGCACGCTCTGACCCAGTTAGCAGGGGGAAAAGCAGCATGGGAGTACAGCCCAGTACCCTACACCCACCACAATGCATTGCTGATGTGACTCTGCAGTGCACCTAACAGAAAAGGTGTCACACTCACAAGCAGGGAAAGGCTGTCGGAGGATAGACCACATTCTGCTGTCATGGAGGTGGCTACAGCATTTGAGGCTGGCATACAGGCTGGCAAAAAAGGTTTTTAATTTTATTTTTTTAGTGTGGGAGGGGGTTGATGACCACTGGGGGAGTATGGAGAGGTCATCCCCAATTCCCTCCAGTGGTCATCTGGTCAGTTGGGGAACCTTTTTGAGGCTTGGTCATGAAAATAAAAGGACCAAGTAAACCCGGCAAAATACTGCTTATCGCCGGGTTTTGTTTTTCCATTATCGGCGAAGGCTGGCCATCTGGTAGCCACGCCTACCTTCTGTATTTTATATGTGATCTTTTATATGTTACTGGTGTCCACTAGATATTCACATGTTTTTAATTTATTCTGATCATAACACGTTGGACGTACTCGTGTATAAATATACTGGTAATATGTTTGACAATTACATCCGGTGCCATTTTTGTCTTCCACAATTGGTTTCGCTTAGCCGGCGACACGCCCCTTTGAACTTTCGCCGGCTAGGCGACGGGAAAGCGGCGATGCTGTCAAAAAAGCAGCTTTCGATTATACCGATTTCGCCGCTTTTCCGAGATCGCCGGCCATCTCCCGATTTATGTCGGGAAATGGCCGGCAATCACTTTTGATTATAAGCTGGTTTCTAACATAGTAGATGATGGCAGAAAAAGACCTGCACGGTCCATCCAGTCTGCCCAACAAGAATGTTGGGCAGACTGTTGCCTTTCTGATGGTCATTCGAAACTCTGCCAGAGTTAAAGGGAGTTCTGTCTGAGCTGGCGAGAATGAAGAGTATTTGTGGATTAACAATGGAATTTTAAGTCACACGCATGGGCACGTTTATGTCCCCAAGGGAAGTGACCGTAATATCTTAGATTATAGTATTGATATATTTCATCTGGGTCATATGTATGTATGGTTATTTATCAGCTGTGTTTACATTTATGTGAATATGTGGTATCGTTGTTTTAGATCAGAAGGGTGAATAATAATATATGTGTACACCTACATAAAGGGTAGTCTGTATCTATGCCAAATTTTGTTTAATGTATTGAGTCATAGACATTTGAAATACTCAGCTGTTTTAGTTACATAGTAACATAGTAGATGACGGCAGAAAAAGACCTGCACGGTCCATCTAGTCTGCCCACGATAAACTCATGTGTATACCTTACCTTGATATGTACCTGTCTTTTTCAGGGCACAGACCATACAAGTCTGTGCAGCAGTATTTCCCGCCTCCCAACCACCAGTCCCGCCTCCCATCACCGGCTCCGGCACAGACCCCGTATAAGTCTGCCCTCCCCCATCCTAGCCTCTCAACCACCAACCCCTCTTCCCCCCGCCACCCAATTTCAGCTAAGCTTCTGTGGATCCATTCCTTCTGCACAGGATTCCTTTATGCCTGTCCCACGCATGCTTGAATTCCGTTACCGTTTTCATCTCCACCACCTCCCGCGGGAGGGCATTCCAAGCGTTCACCACCCTCTCCGTGAAGAAATACTTCCTGACATCTTTCCTGAGTCTGCCCCCCTTCAATCTCATTTCATGTCCTCTCGTACTACCGCCTTCCCCTCTCCGGAAAAGATTCGTTTGCGGATTAATACCTTTCAAATATTTGAACGTCTGTATCATATCACCCCTGTTCCTCCTTTCCTCCAGAGTATACATGTTCAGGTCAGCAAGTCTCTCTTCATACGTCTTGGAACGCAACTCCCATACCATCCTTGTAGCTTTTCTTTGTACCGCTTCCATTTTTTTAACATCCTTCGCAAGGTATGGCCTCCAAAACTGAACACAATACTCCAGGTGGGGCCTCACCAACGTCTTATACAGGGGCATTAAAACCTCCTTTTTTCTGCTGGTCACACCTCTCTCTATACAGCCTAGCAACCTTCTCGCTACGGCCACCGCCTTGTTGCACTGTTTCATAGGCTTTAGGTCCTCAGATACTATCACCCCAAGATCCCTCTCCCCGTCCGTGACTATCAGGCTCTCCCCACCTAACACATACGCCTCCCTTGGATTTCTACTCCCTAAGTGCATCACTTTGCATTTCTTCGCATTGAATTTTAATTGCCAAACGTTAGACCATTGTTCCAGCTTCTTCAGATCTTTTTTCATGTTTTCCACTCCCTACGGGGTGTCCACTCTGTTGCAAATCTTGGTGTCATCCGCAAAAAGGCAAACTTTACCTTGTAACCCTTCGGCAATGTCACTCACAAATATATTGAACAGAATGTACATACACTACAAGGAGGCGGAACATTTAATGTGCTATGATGGTTCCATCTGTTACAATACCACATATTCCTCTGGGCATATAATGGTTGTAATGGGTACGGACTGAGCACATTTATAACACATTTAAAGAGATAGGTAAGAAAAGGAGAATAGGTAATGGTGACAAGTTGCACAGATTATTGAATTTGACCTAAGGAATATTAGTTGTAGTTAAAATTTAATGCCAAGAAGTGCAGAGTGATTCATTTGGGGTGTATAAACCCAAAAGAAAGATACCGAATAGGAGGGGAGAGATTAGCAAGCTGGACTCAGGAGAGAGACCTTGGGGTGTTGGTGTTGAGACGATATAAAGATGAAGAAACAATTTGACAAGGCGACGGCCATGGCTAGAAAGATGCTAGGCTGCATAGAGAGGGGTATAACCAACAGAAGAAAGGAGGTGTTGATGCCCCTCTACAAGTCGTTGGTGAGGCCCCACTTGGAGTATTGTGTTCAGTTTTGGAGGCCGAATCTGGTTAAAGATGTAAAAAGCCTGGAAGCGGTGCAAAGAAAAGCTACAAAAATGGTACGAGATTTGAGTTGCAAACCATACGAGGAGAGAATTGCCGACCTGAACATGTATATCTTGGAGGAAAGGAGAAACAGGGATGACATGATACAGACAAACAAATTTTGAAAGGTTTAAATCTGCATATGAACCTTTTCCTGAGACGGAAAGGTAATAGAACTAGAGGACATGAATTGAGGTTGCAGGGGGGCAGACTCAGAAGTAATGTCAGAAAGTACTTTTTCACAGAGAGGGTGGTGGATATGTGGAATGCCCTGCTGCGGGAGGTGGTGGAGATGAAAACAGTAATGGAATTCAAACATGCGTGGGATAAACACAAAGGAATCCTGTTTAGAAGGAATGGATGTATGGAATCTTAGTGGACGCCGGTATTTGGAGAATAAAACCGGTGCAGGGTGGACTTCTACGGTCTGTGCCCTGAGGAAGGCAGGGACAAATCGAACTCGGATATACATATAAAGTATTACATACCATGTAAAATGATTTTATCTTGTTGGGCAGACTGGATGGGCCATTCAGGTCTTTATCTGCCGTCATTTACTATGTTACTATATGTTGACATTGTAAGTATTATACTTTGCCTTACTTTGTATTGCTATTTGAACATTTTTACTGCTGTAATTGCCTATTGCTCATGTTCGATCTATTCTTACTGTACACAGCCTAGAGTGAATTCCTTCAAAAAGGCAGTAAAAAAATCATAATAAATAAATAAAAATAATAGTAACTAAACAATAAGAAATATAAATAAAATAGAATACCAAACAAAAATCTATTGAGTATGCTAGGTCACAATGCATATAAAAAATCAATTGTGGAAGACAAAAATGGCACCAAATGTAACTGTCAATCATATTACCAGTATATTTATACACGAGTACTTTCAACGTGTTATGATCAGAATAAATTAAAAACATGTGAATATCTAGTGGACACCAGTAACATATAAAAGATCACATATAAAATACAGAAAGGGGACACACACCTAATAAAAAGCAAAAGAGTGTTTCCCCTTAATTAGTAAATCTACATACAAGACAGCCTAAAAAGTTAAAAACAAAATAAAAATTCTACAATGACTGCTGACCATATTAAATAAAAAAAAAAAGAGCAGACAGCGCATACAAGTAGCAGCTCTTGAACACGGAAAAACAGCATGAATGCTGATCAGCAGTTCTCTCTCTCTCACTATGGCTGAGCAGGGTCTGCCATCTTGAATTAGGCTGGTGCTGTCACGTTTTTCAAAGCAGGAACTAGGTCTGTGAGCCCTTGGGCCACTGCCGAGGAGCGGCAGCGGCAGGCAAAACCACCCCCAAACCAGGGACAGGGCAGAACAGGACTGGAACCCCGGACTGGAGTTGCAGCTAAGGCAAGCAGACTGGAACAGGCAGAACAGGAACAGCTTCACCTGCGCTTGACCACCGTTCCCCAGGAGTTGAGCCCCTGGGTGCAGGCGGCCGGCAGAACTTACTGGACAAGGCAGGACTAAAAGCTGCAAACGCAGCCCCTAAACAGAAACACAAACACTGACAAACAAAAGACAGAACTGAAAGCTGCCAGGCAGCCACTAAACAAGAAACACAGAGAACCCAGAACTAGACACAGAAATACAAACAAGAATCAAGACTAGGACAGTACAATCTAAGCTACACAAAGACTAAACTAGAATCAGGCAGGGAACTAGAACAAGAAACTAAACTAGGCAGAAGTGCAACAAGCACCAACATACCAGGGCCTTAGGCGATGCAAAGGCAAAGCAGAGAGTTTCCAAATGGCTAATAAGCCCAGCAACAGTTGAGGCTCAGCTGCAGCAATCACCAGGCAGCTACGGGTGCTGTGCAGGCTCAAACAAAACAAGCAAGCCTGGCCGCCTGGAAGATCCGGACCGGACTGGGCTGAAATCTGGAACGGGTGACAGTAACCAGACAGTCCATTGCAGCCACCAGGTATGGCCACCAGGTGGCCAGAAGAAGGAGAGCAAGAAACATGGGCACAACCGTGACAGTTGCCTTATACTCTCTATGTAAAGGTTAAAGGTTATAGAACACTTGCAAAATTTAAATTCGTTAGTTAATCATAAAAAAGTATACATCTTTACGCTACCTACCTATAGAAATAATTCCGAGTTCTGGTTATTTATTGAAGGATGTCACATGGAAATTCAGGATTTCAGTTGACGCACCTTCTTGAAGCACTTGTCAGGGCAGACTTCTTTGTTGAAGGATGTCAGTGACAGTGACTGTCTATTGCTGCATCCGTTTAGGTCCCAGGAGAAGGGCACAATCTAAGCATAGGACGTAAGGCACATTATGTTTTTCTTCATTGCAGGATGTTGCATCACCCTTTGGCGACTGCCTCTTTGCATAATCCTTTAGTCCAAGAAATGGAACAAAGGAACAATTCAAACATAGGACTTAATGGCACATTATGGTCTCCCTGGTCGGGATATTTTCTTGTTTATTCATAGAAATATTTAATATCCACATAATCTAGTGCAGTTACCTTTGCAAGTGAAGGACTTATGTCGCCTTATTGTTGCTTTCGTCGGGGTGGAGGGCTCAGAGAGGTAGCAACTGCGGTTGAGGGGGACTTTAAGAAAATAACTGGAGTATTCCAGCTTTTCTCCCAGCCATCATTACATAGGTTAGTTATTTTGTCTGGAGAATCCAAGAGGGTCATCCACCTTTTCTCTTTACTACCATGACATCATTTCCATAAGAGCTGTTTTAACTTGGCTACTATGAAATATTGTGCCCAAGATGAAGAGCTAATAGCGCCCCCCTAGGAGCTGTGTGACTCTAAATGCTATACACCCTAACAAAATGCTCTATATTCAGATTGATTTATGTATTTAATTGCTAGATATCATGTTGCATGAATGTACAGTAGAATGCTGAGGGTGGTCCGGATAATCATAAATCAGGATAAAGAAAACAAGATTACAACATTACATATTAAACATTAGTTTTATTTTCATCAATATGTTTGCAGAAAAAAGTATAAAATGCAGTACTTCTATTCAAAAAGTACTATTTTAGTGCAGTGCTGTATTTCTTGTACATTCTGCATATACACTACTGTACACTAAAAAAGGAAGTAATTCTTAATTGCTTCAAGGCCGATTGTCATTTCTCTGCTGCAAGATCATGTAGTCTTTTTAGAAAAAGGATCTGGATTGACAAAATTCCTCATGAGAGACTCCTGTCATGGGATAGGAGGAAATGTCCTTCTCTTGATTATTTGACAGAAAACAGAGTATAGGGTTAAATGGTCATTTTTCTCACGTGGAGGATGGTGAATACTTGCATGCCTCAAGGATCTGTGCTACTTAACATATTTATAAATGATCTGGAAATCAGATCGATGAGTGAGTTAATTTCATTTACAAATGACACAAAGCTGCCAAAACACATGCGGATTACAGGAAGACCTTAGGAAATTGGGAAGAATAGTCCAAATCAAAGTTACCTGATGCTAGGGTTCACCTTAGCAATCAGCACTCAAGAAAATGATCTAGGTGTCATTGTAGACAATACGCTGAAGTCTTCTGACCAGTGTGTGGCAGTGGTCATAAAGCAAACAGGATACTACAAAGTAATAGGAAAATGATGCAAAATAAGAATATTATAATGCCTCTGTATCACTCCATGGTGCAAACTCACCTTGAGTAATGCGTTCGATTCTGCTCACAATATCCCCCCAAAATATATTACTGAATAAGAAAAGGATAAAAAAAGAACAACCAAAATGATAAAGGGGATGGAACTCATCTCATACACTTGTGACCTGGATTGGTCACTGTTGGAAGCAGGATACTGAACTAGATTGACCATTGGTCTGATAGAGTATTGCTATACTTATGTTCTTAAGATATTCTGAAAAACAAAAGGACTGGCCATATAGATAGATGTGAATAAATGGGGCACATCCAGCACGTATTTGTTAGATTATTTTTAGAGATGTTATTAAGCATATCCAGCAGACTGATCATGGATCAACTTTGACAAACTCTCGATCGACAACATCTCCCAATTGCTTGGAAGATACGCCAAGTCGCAATGTAAACTAGACATCTGCCCTACTAACCTTATAAGATCTGCCCCCCTACAACTCAAAACAGACCTCACGAGGCACCTGAACTACGTGCTACAAAATGGCCTCTTCCCAAAGGATAAAGGAAGCATTCTACTTACACCTTTACATATAGATGCAAAGAAAAGTACAAATGACCTAACCAACTATCGCCCAGTAGCATCTATCCCACTGATAACCAAACTTATGGAAGGCGTAGTGACGAAACAACTCGCTAACTACCTAAATAAATACTCAATTCTTCACGAATCTCAATCAGGATTTCAGTCAAATCACAGCACTGAAACAGTACTAGTGACTGTAATGAATACATTTAAATAAACAATTGCACCTGGCAATAACATACTTCTCCTACAAGTCGACATGTCCAGTGCCTTCGACATGGTCAACCATGGAATATTACTACATATCCTAGAATACTTTGGAGTTGGAGGTAATGTTCTTAACTGGTTTAAACGATTCCTGACCACAAGATCATACCAAGTAATAATGAATGCGGACATATCAGCCCCATGGACACCTGACTTTGGAGTCCCCAAGGATCCCCCCTCTCTCCAACCCTCTTCAACCTAATGATGATACCCTTAGCCAAGCTACTATCCAATCAAAACCTCAATCCCTACATATATGCAGATGATGTCATGATCTATATCCCATTCAAACATGATCTAAGGGAAATCACCAACGAGATCAACCAAAGTTTCCAAATCATGCGCTCCTGGGCGGATGCATTCCAGCTAAAACTAACGCAGAAAAAACACAATGTCTTATACTCACCTCACAACATAATACAACTAAATTTACCACCATAACCACACCATAACCACACCAAACTTTTCCCTTCCCGTCTCAAACAATCTGAAAATTCTTGGAGTTACCATCGACCGAAATCTCACACTCGAAACCCATGTGAAGAATACAACTAAGAAGATGTTCCACTCCATGTGGAAACTTAAAAGAGTAAAACCTTTCTTCCCCCACATTTAATATTTCTTGGGATGATTACCTCTGCATATGGGACAGATAGCACTTAGTCCTATGCCCAAATCAAAAGGTTTAGATGTATCATCTTTGTACAACATTAGGCCAATAGCTGGCATTCCTTATCACTAAACTGCTTGAAATGCTTGTAAGTAAGCAACTGGAGGTTTATTCATCAGTGCATGCTTTTTGCCATCTGCACATGATCCTGTCTGACTCAATTTATTCTAATTAAGTCTTATGCTTGACTTACTTAATTTACAGATGAAGATAATGGATATACCGTGCAGATCTTTATCTGCCTTGATCTACTACTACTACTACTACTTAACATTTCTAAAGCGCTACCAGGGTTACGCAGCACTGTACAATTTAACACAGAGGACAGTCCCTGCTTGAAGGAGCTTACAATCTAAAGGACAAAAAGTGCAGTCAAACAAGATTGGGGCAGTCTAGATTTCCTGAATAGATGTATAATGGTTAGGTGCCGAAAACCACATTGAAGAGGTGGGCTTTGAGCAAGGATTTGAAGATGGGCAGGGAGGGGGCTTTTCTAATTCCACTATATCATTTTTGAGATGTGGTGACCAGAATTGCACACAATATTCGAGGTGCGATTGCACCGTGGAGTAAAACAAAGGCATTATAACATCCTCATTTTTGTTTTCCATTCCTCTCCTAATAATACCTATCATTCTATTTGCTATAGTTCGGGTTCTTTTTTCACATATGCATCACTTTGCACTTGTCATCTGCCATTTAGATGGCAAGTCTACCAATTAAAAAACCGAAGTGATTTACGTCTCTAAGGGTGGACAAGCTTCTCGATCATAGAACTTCTCTTTGAATCTTTTCAATTTATATAAGCAAATGCACACCTGTGCTCTTATTTAATTTCAAATAATAAAATGAAATAAATGTTCACCTTCCTCAAAACTAAAGAACTAGTGGGTCAATCCTATCACTTACTCCAACTACCCCGAAACTCTCTTAATCTAAACAATGAACCATACTCTTTCACTGTTTTCTATAATATAATAAATCCAGGCACTTAACGTTATATGGTCAGAGATGCCACGTCCACACTGGGTTCAGTCCATGTCCGTATACGATTGCCAGCTCTATCACGCGGCTTTCCAAACTGCTCTCCAATTATGTTAACTCGCTGTTGGAAGAATCCTGTTGGAACTGTGGCAAGCTATTCAACATTACCACTCGTTTAAATGTGGTATTTGCATATAGACATTTATTAAATATTGGGGTGGGGGAAGAAATCATAAATAAAGATTATGGCAGGGGACATGGTCTGGGGCTCAGAAAAATATGTTTGCCTAGGGCCAATATAGCATTAAACTAGACCTGGTCCTCAGAAGGAGGTGACAAGAAGGATGTTGTAATACTTTAGGAAGAGAGGTGCAGACTGTCAGAGTTGTAGCTTACAGTGTTATTCAAGCAAATTGTGATATTTAAATATTTTTATTTTTCCTCTTTCTAGGTTTAGAGAGTCTGAGTGTCCGTGCAGTGACTCCCGAGGTAGATATAAATTTAGATAACCCCATACGTCTAAGGACTCCTCGGATACTAAATCTCCCCATCTTCACACCCCCAACACTCGAATTATTACTCACTCCACATCCTCAAACTTTTTATTCTTTACAGATGTTTTGTATAGACTAGATGTTGGACAATTTTTGTGCACCTAGGTAAGATAATAAGAATATTTTGAACATAAGAACATAAGCATTGCTGTACTGGGACAGACAGAAGGTCCATCAAGACCAGTATCCTGTTTCCAACAGTGGCCAATCCAGGTCACAAGTACCTGTCAAGATCTCAGAAGAGCAAAACAGATTTTATTCTGCTTATCCTAGAATATGCATTGAATGAAGTATTTTCTCTGATTCTTTGTAAATTTACTACTTAGTAGCTATATTGCATGCCCCCTAGTCCTAGTATTTTTGGAAATGGTAAACAAGCAATTCACCTCTACCCATTCCACTCCACTCAGTATTTTATAAACTTGTATCATATCTCCCCTCAGATTTGATGGCTTCACAAAAAACCCTAAATGTGACTTTCTCCCGGAAATCTTGGACAATAAATGTAGAATATCCAGCTTATAATCGAAAGTAATCGCCGGCTATTTCCCGACACAAATCGGGATATGGCCGGCGATTTCGCAAAAACGGTGAAAAGCATATATTCGAAAGCTACATTTGTGATAGCTTTGCCGCTTTCCATTCGCCTCGCCGGCAAAAGTTCAAAGGGGCGTGTTGGCGGCGAAGCGAAGGCGGGACATGGGCAGGCTTGGGCGTGGCTACCAGATGGCCGGCTTTCGCGGATAATGGAAAAATAAAACCCGGCGATAAGCAGTATTTCGCCGGGTTTACTTGGTCCTTTTATTTTCACGACCAAGCCTCAAAAAGGTGCCCCAACTGACCAGATGACCACCGGAGGGAATGGGGGATGACCTCCCCTTACTCCCCCAGTGGTCGCCAACCCCCTCCCACACTAAAATTATTAAAATACAAACCTTTTTTGCCAGCCTGCATGCCAGCCTCAAAATGTCATACCCAGCACTCAGACAGCAGTATGCAGGTCCCTGGAACAGTTGTTGTTGGTTGCAGTGGACTGCAGAAAGGCAGAGCCAGGCCCATCCCCCCCTACCTGTTCCACTTTGTGGTGGGTAATGTTGAGCCCTCCCAAACCCCCCAAAACCCACTGTACCCACATGTAGGTGCCCCCCTTCAGCCCTTAGGGCTAGGGTAATGGTGCACACTTGTGGGCAGTGGGTTTTGGGGGGGATTTGGGGGACTCAGCACACAAGGGAAGGGTGCTATGCACCTGGAAGCTAATTTGGTTGTTTATAAAAGATGTTTGAAGTGCCCCCTAGGGTGCCTGGCTGGTGTCCTGGCATGTGAGGGGGACCATTGCACTACAAATGCTGGCTCCTCCCACGGCCAAATGCCTTGGATTTCGCCGGGTTTGAGATCGCCGGCAGTTTTTTCCATTATCGCGGAAAAACAAAAGTGGCGATCTCAAACCCGGCGAAATCCAAGGCATTTCGCCGGCCCACACCGGCGACGTTCGATTATTTCCCTCTATGTGTCCCTATAAAGTAAGTACATCTGTCAGATACTTGTATTGTCCCTACCCTAACCTCTTTTTTGATTCTGTTTCTTCACCACCCTTTCTCTCCTTTCTTCTCTGCACCTTTATCCCTTCCAATTGCCTGCAGTCCCCCACTTCAGCCCCCTTATCCAATCCTCAGGTCTGCAGTTATCTTCTCCTTCTCCCAGACTCCACATCGGATCCAACTAACTCCCACTCCTGCCTGAATAATTTTTAAAATTATTTGTTTAGTCTATCAAGTGCTGTATGGGAATTATGAACTGTTAAGTCAGTTCTTTTCACATTTACTTTAAATAATTCTGTCAGAATGCAGGAAAATTTAGTACTGAGGTACTGGTTTTTGGAAATATAAGATTTAAACATCAGGTTGATGCTACTACTGAATGGAATTCTTTACCAAAGTTAGGTAACTATGGATGGTTGTATAAGAAACTGAAGACCTTTTGTTAATCTTACTATTCTGTTCTATCCTGCTTCTGTGCAACTTCTTGCATTGTAAACTGCCTAGAATATCATGATGGGATTTGTGTGGTATATAGACTTGACATTAGATTAGATCTGCCACCATCGGCCCTTTTCTCCCATCCTCAACCCTAGCATCAGACCCTCTACCACCCTATCAAATGGAATCATGAGGTTCCTTTTCTCTCTCCTTCCCTCTATCCAGCATCTCTCCTCTGTTGGCTCAGCATCTCCCCTCTCTGTCCCCCTCAGTCCAGCATCTCCTTTTCTTAACACTCCCTCAGCAGTAAAAAGAACAGTGTTGTGCTGCCAGGTCTCACCTTTAAGTGCACGGCAAGTTTCCTCTCAGGTCCTGCCCACAAGGCAACAGGAAGTACGCATCCTTGGCCGGTCTTAGCAATTGGGGGGCCCTATGCAGACCCCTACCAGCGCCCACCACCATACGCTATTATCAGAGTGTAAAAGGAGGTTCAAAGCTCGCGGAACCCCACCTCTACCCATATTTTGATGTGCATCCACCACATTTCAGTAGAAAGTGATATACAGCAGCAGCGATTTTCATATCCAATCAGCTGATGAGCCCAGAGTCTCTTCATTGCTGCATCCTACCCTTGCAGAAACAGGAAGTGGCATCAAAAGGAAATGTAGATGCACATTAAGGTATGGAGTAGGAAGGTGTTCCGAGACAGGAGGACAGACTTCCAGAGATGCAAGGCGCCTAGGAGCATGGGGCCCTGTGTAACCACCCCCGTCGCCCCTGACTAAGACTGGCCCTGTATGAGTCCGATGGATCGGGACTTAGAAGAGACTTGTCGTACACTTGAATGAGATATCATGTGGCATGGTACTGTTCTTTTCAGCACTGATGCTTTCAGAGCAACAAGGAGGAACTGGGATGGGAGAGACAGACTGCAGAGGAGGGGGAGGGGAGGTAAAGGGGGGATGATTGACCACTGAGAGTTAGGGGAGGAGAATGACAGAGAGGCTTTCTGTTTTACAATGACTGAGGGGGCAATGCTCCCCTTACCTGCCACACCATGCAAATGTGCCCACCCCTTCAGGAAAAAAAATGCAGAACTCAGGGATGTGAATTTGTGACTTAATGAGGAAGGCAGATATGGGCATTGGCAGACTGAGTAGGGATTCGGCTACTAGGCAGCTGGTGGGGCATCTGCAAGTGTGATTAGATGCCTGGGGAAATTGAGACAAGTTGTAGAAGAGTGGGGCAGGGCTTGGAAGGTTTACAGACTCAGAATAACCTTCCTTGCTTGACTCCAGAACAGGCAAACTTTTCTTGATAACAACAACTCACTTGTCTCATCTTCGGTCCCAAATTTATCACAGAAATCCTACTTATTTTTATTTTCAAAATATCAAAACTTATCTTGTCATAATTATTTTAAAATTCATACTTCACATATCTTAAGGCTTCTTGATTATATATTTTGGACTTGAGCCAACATGACATGTTTTGCAAAGCTGTGTCAGGGCCCATCATTGTTATTGCACAAAACATTCCTAATTTTGGCCCCATGTTCTGTCATCGGTGAGGGTTGGTGTGTCTTATATTTACAGAACTAAACATGGGAAACAATTGACAGTTGCACAAGCTCTGCAGCATAAAATCTTTGCATAAATTTTATAGTCAGTATTTAAAAGCGAAATTGGTCTGTAATTCTGTACGAGGGTGCTGTCTCTGTTCGGCTTGGGCAGCACTATTATGTTAGCATCCAGAAAGCGTCCTGAAGAAGTAGACTCTAGCAGATGAATTGATATAGTGGAAGAGAAGGCCTTACAAAATTCCGCAGGTATGCCATCTGGGCCTGGCGCTTTACCTAAAGGTAGTTTATTAATTGCAGAAATTATTTCATCAAGGGAGATAGGTTTGCTAAGTTGCCTGATGTGATTGTCCGAGACACGTGGTAATTGTAGTGTGGGTAGAAAACGATGAACATCATTATCCCGAGCTACAGAATCAGAAGAATATAGGGACCTAAAGAAGGATTCAAAAGCCTCTAGAATTTGAGGAGAAGTTAGTGATAACCCTGTGGGGGATCTAACCATTACAATGCTCGGACTTGTTTTCCTGCCCTTTAAATAAGTTGTAAGTAGTTTACCAGCTTTATTTGCTTCTGAATAATATACAGCACTCTGTTTAAAGGTTATCACATTAGATATATTTGACAGCAGTGAGCTGTACTGTATTTTGAGCGACTGCAGCTGTTGTAAAGAAGACTTGGATGATGAGGTGTAGAGCGACGCTTCATGCTGGTGAATTTCCTCTTCCAGATCAGTAATTTTAGCAGTGTTGACTTTGTGGATGAATAGCTGATTACTTCCCCCTTAAGCCAGGATTTAAATGCCTCCCAGACTACTATAAAAGAGGGTACAGAGTCTTTATTGTCGTTAAAAAATTCAGCCGCCTTTTGGGAGATATGCTGTAGAAATAACAGGGTGACCTTGAATCTCCATAGAGATGAGCTAGGCTTACTGGCTGTCCAAGCAAAGTCACAAGTTATGGCAGCGTGATCGGAAACTGAGATTTCATGTTTGGCAGGCCTGCAGTTTGAAGATCTATCCAAAAAAGGAACAATTGGAAAGTTGAAGTCACCCCCTATTATGGTGTGACAGGCCCAGAACACCAGTAAACCTGGTACTGTATGACTCATTAAAGGATAGTGACATTGATAGGATAACACAGAAGGTCGGCCCTATGCCTTTTAATATGAATGAATGGTGCAAATGGGCCACTGATTCACTGGGGCCTAGGAAAGTATAAGAGAAAAACGTCTGACTTTGACAGACTTATGCACGTGGCTTTAGGACCCCACTATTTTAAAGTAGGATCTGTCACCCACCCATACCAGTTATTGAAAAAGGGTCTTGAGCAATTATTTCGCTGTACTCAAATGCAAGCACCCCTGCCAAATGACACACTAGAAGAATTTGCACACAGATTGTGGGTGCTAGAAGCAGCCTTTCAAGACCAGGAGGGTTGGCCCAAAACAGAAGATTATGGTCAGACACATCATAAAGAATTTTTGTTGGAAATCCTTTCCCCCGAGATTACTAAACATCTCAGATTGTTTGCTGAGGACCCCAAAGAAACTCCTTTTGACACGCTAATGCTTAGGATTGCATCTGTGTGGAAAACTCAGCCATCCCAGGTAATTACTGTGTCAGAAGCAAAGAAATGGCAAGCAGAAGGGCCCTCCCACATCAATAGGTCAGGAAACACAGGACAGGCCCCATGGAGAGGGCAGAGCAGAGGTAATTTTAGAAATTCCTCAGGCTACATCCCATTTCATGAACTCAAAGCACAGACAGACCAGTTGAAACAGCAACAAATTAAATGGGAACAAGATAAATATACCATGCAGCTAGAATTAGACAGAATAAAAAGCGAATTGATAGCTGCCCAGGATAAGCAAGAAAAAAAGGAATAGGGATGTCCTGATCTCCAGAGTCCAAATATCAAACAATCCCAAGTATTTTGTGCCCAGCCTGACTCTTTTCACTTACCTGAGCATGCACTTCCAGCACCTCAGGAGAAGGGAAAGGAGACTGTAGATAGAATGTATTTGGATACAGGCAGCAGATGATGTTTTGTATATTCCTGAGAATCTAGCATGTGATGTTTTTGTTCTTTCCTGAGAAAGTAGCAGAATAGCAGGTGATGTTTGTACATTCCTGAGCAGGTTCACGAGCTGTTCATGTAGAGTTGTTCTTGTAAGCAATGCATGATCATGGTTGTGTAAGCAAAATGTAACCAATAGTAATGATAATACATGTAATATCCATGAATATTCATAGAGTATATAAGAAGGGGATTGACTCCCAAATAAAGAGTTTTTTGCCCAGACACACGAGAGGAGAGTTATTTTGCAACATCTGGTGATCCCCGACGTGATCGGTGAAAACGTGACGTACTTACTACGACTGGAACAGTCAGCGCGCCATTCCTTCTACGGAACACTGTAAGTATGGGGGGAAATTTAACATCATCACATAAACAACATGCACAGGAGCTATATACTATAACGCAAAGATATGGTTCCTCCCGAAATCCAATAACTCTTAAAGATATAGAGCGTTTAATTGAGGAAATAGTTTGTCAATGTCCCTGGTATCCAGAGAAGGGATCATTCGATCCTCAAACATGGGAAAAGATAGGGCAGCAGTTTCGTTTAGAGCCTAGAGTTTCGACTCCTATATTATTGACTTGGAGAGAGATATATTCTACTATAGTAATTCTCTCTTCTGGATTGACAGGCATTACTAACGAAAATATATCCAACAAATTGCCAGGCAAGACCTGGTCTCTTTTACCTCCCGCGACTCTTGGACCTACACCTTCTCCTCCTTCTTGTCGGCTGGCCACCGATATGGGAAGGGAAGAGCAAAACAAAACTCCTGACTTTACTACTACTACCCCTAATAAACCAATTGAAAATATCCAAAACAACAACGCTAATGATAGCGTTATTATTACCAAAACACCAAAGAGCGTAGAACGACCTAGTTTAATTCAATTAGGTATACAGCAAGCACGAAAAAATGGTGAATTCATTTGGAACGATGATCTATGGGATAATTCGGAACCTAATCCTAATTTATACCCAGTTACTAGAACTACAACAATAGAGGCAGGGAACGAAACACATCATGCAGAATGGACTGCTCTACCTTATCAAGTTTTGAGAGAATTACGTAGAGCTATCGTAGAATCAGGTTTAAAAAGTTCATTTGTTCAAGGCATGATAGAAGGGATTAGTAACGGTTACTTAATGACTCCAAAAGATTGGAAAGACCTTTTCCGTATGCTGTTAACTCCTGCGCAATATGTAGTGTGGGATAATGAATATAAGCAAGCAGCACAACTTATCACTGGGACTAATTTGGTGCCTGATCAAATTTATGGATCGGGACCATTTTCAACCCTTGATATGCAAATTCAACAAAACGATACCTGTTTTCAAGCCATAGGCACTTGTATCTTGCGAGCATTTAAAAGAACACCAGAAGGGAATAAACCAACAAAATCTTTTGCATCAATTAAACAGGGTGCAACCGAATCTTACCTTCAATTTGTTAATCGATTGCAGGAAGCTGTAACTAGGCAAATTGATAATCTTGATGCGCAAACAGAGTTATTGATTAAATTAGCCCAAGAAAATGCAAATTCAGATTGCAAAAAGGCATTGCAGACTGTAGCTCATCGCCCAGGAATTACTTTAGCAGATTTATTGAGCGCATGTGCAGATGTGGGGACTCATGGTTATTCTATGAATTTGTTAGCAGGAGCTATACAAAAAGGTAATAAGCCACAGGGGACGTGTTTTAATTGTAAGAAACCAGGACATTTTCGAGCTCAGTGTAGAGCCCCAGGAGGGGGTGCCAACTTTGCAAAAGGACCTTCACGACCTTCTCGAAAATGTCCTCGATGTCAAAAAGGATATCATTGGGCCAATCAATGTCGCTCTAATCCAATTAATTCCACACCGCCACCCCCAAAAAACTTTGCTCCGGGTTAACTCCTAACCTCGGTCCAAAGGGAGTGCAAGGGTCTTTTGCTCATAGTACTACTGCTACACAAGGTAGTGCAGGAATTGACCTTATTGCAGCGGAATGTAAAACTGCCATCTTACCTCATGAAGTTTTGGTATATAATACTACCTTTAAAGGACCCATTCCAGCGGCTACTGTAGGTTTAGTATTACCTCGCTCCTCTGCATCGAAGGCAGGTATTCATGTTATCCCTGGAGTTATTGATGCTGATTACACAGGCATTGTTAAAATTCAAGTATGGTCCTCATCACCTTTAACAATTTCTCCCGGGGACTCGTGGGCACAATTAATTATTTTACCATATTTTACAGCACCTATTCCTTCTACTGTCTCTCGTACAGGGGGCTTTGGATCTACGCGACAGGTAAGTGCAGTTTTAAAACCGGTTTCTAATGCACGACCCACTGCTCAATTTTTATTGCAACAAAAGCCCTTTGTTGGTATATTAGATACCGGGGCGGATGTTTCTGTCATAGCTTATAAACAATGGCCTGTGGAATGGCCCATTGAAGATACTTCACATGTGACAGGAATAGGGGGAACTCAGTCAGCCTCCCAAAGTTCTCAATGGTTATCTATTACATATCCTAACGATACCAAGGTTCTAGGACATATTAAGCCCTGTATTTTACAAGTACCCTTTAATTTATGGGGTCGTGACCTTTTGGAACAATTAGATGCATCATTGATCCTACCTGATTAACAGTTCATAAATATGTCTTTTTCTCTTCCTTTGGAATGGAAAACTGACAAACCTGTTTGGGTAGAGCAGTGGCCGATTACCAGAGAAAAACTGTTGATTTTACATCAATTGGTGGAAGAACAATTACAATTAAATCACATTGAGCCTACCAATTCTCCATATAATACTCCGGTATTTGTGATCAAGAAAAAATCCGGAAAATGGAGATTTTTACATGACCTACGAGCTATTAATGCGATTTTAGAACCAATGGGCCCGTTACAATGTGGTATTCCAAATCCTAATTTGATTCCTTATGATTATCAATTAGCTATTATAGATCTGAAGGATTGTTTTTTTTCAATTCCTCTCCAGGAAAAAGATTATAAATACTTTGCTTTTACTGTACCTGTTTACAATAATGCACACCCTACTACTAGGTATTGTTGGAAAGTTTTGCCCCAGGGAATGTTAAATTCACCCACTATTTGTCAATACTATGTTCATCAAGCCTTGCAACCATTTCGTGCCTATTTCCCTCAACTTTTGGTATATCATTATATGGATGATATACTAATTGCAGGGATAACTCTTCCCCCTTCTTGGAAATCTACTTTAATTTCTATCTTGGCCTCCTCAGGATTAACAATTGCCTCAGAGAAGGTTCAAGAAAAGGAACCCTATTTATATCTAGGTTTCCGTATGACTAAAGCTGCAGCCCAACCTGTCGCTCCTCATCTCAATTTACAGTCTCCCACGACATTACATCAATTACAAGAGATTTTAGGAAATCTCAATTGGTTACGTCCCTACTTGAAACTTCCTACAGAATTTTTACAACCCCTGTTTCTCGCATTAAAAGGTCATAAAACACCTGCTGAATTAATTACACTCACTGCATCGCAACAAACAATTCTGTCACAATTGGATCAAATCTTACAAACAAAATGGACAGATAGACGAGATGCATTTGCCCTTTTTTGTTTTTGCGTTCTCAAAGACCCCACCCACCGACAACCGTTTGGTGTCTTATATCAAGATACAACTCCTCCGAAATTGATAGAATGGGTCTATTTACAGAATACTCTCCATTCTACTATTACACAATGGCCCCAGCAACTAGCCTTGCTGATTACTAAAGCTCGAGAGCGAGCAACATTCATGACTGGTTTCGACATTCTTAAACTCATCATTCCTCATTCTTTGTGGCAGTGGGAAAAAATGATTCAGTTCTCCGACGACTTGCAATTTATTTTAGCCACTTATGTTGGTATTATAGATTGCCACTATCCTAAAGACCCTCGCATACAGGGCACATCCATTTTGCCAATCACTCTTCATGATCCCATTTCTTTACGTCCACTCCCTACTGCTCTCACCGTCTTTACAGATGGTAGTCCCACTCGTGGGGTGGTTACTTGGTACAATCTGAACAAATGGCACGTCAAATTTACCTCTCCACAAACCTCTGCTCAACGTTCAGAGCTTGCTGCCATCATCCTGGCTCTTTCTTTATTTTCAGATCAACCACTGAATCTTATTGTTGACAGTCAATATTGTGCTAATCTTGTCCGTCGCATGCCCGACAGTTATGTATCATTCAAAATGGATGCCTCTTTTTATGCTTTACTGTTAACCCTCCAAGGTTACTTGGAGAATCGCCTTTCTTCTCTCTTTATAGGTCATATCCGCAGTCATCAACCTTTTCCTGGTGGTCTGTCTGAAGGGAATGCTCGAGCGGATCGCCATCTTCATTTTTTCTCCACAGCACACTGCAGTCATGAACTTCATCATCAAAATGCACCTAGCCTAGCTCGCCAGTTTCAAATTTCTTTAGAAGAAGCTAGAGCTATTATCAAAAATTGTCCACAATGTTCCTTTTCAGCTCCTACTACCTTTTTTCCTGGAGTTAATCCTCGTGGTCTGGAAGTTAATAGCCTCTGGCAAATGGACGTTACTCACTTTCCCCCTTTTGGTCAATGGTCTAAGCTTCATGTGGTTGTTGATACTCATTCTGGATTTTTGTGGGTCACTGCACAAAAAGGGGAAACTACATCTCATGTCCGCTCTCATCTTCTCCAAGCTTTTGCGGTCATGGGTGTTCCTAAAACTCTCAAGACAGACAATGCCCCTGCTTATACTTCCACCTCCTTACAGGAGTTCCTGACCCTCTGGCATATTGAGCACCTTTTTGGTATCCCCTATAACTCCACTGGTCAAGCTATTGTTGAACGTGCTAATCGCACACTGAAAACTGCTTTAAGTAATCTGACTACAAAAAAAGACGGTATTCTCCGTCATAGAGTAAGCATTGATGAATGCTTAGCACAAATCCTTTACACACTGAATCATCTCAATCTCATCAATAATCCTGCTACAAAAACTTTTTCTTCCAGATTTGAACAACATTTTCGTACTCCTGCCCCACCTTTATCTCGTCCTTTGGTCATATACCGACAACTACCTTCTGATCAGTGGAGTTCCCCTGTGCCTCTCCTTACCTGGGGTCGTGGTTACGCTGCTGTTCAAACAGATTCTGGCCCGGTGTGGATTCCAGCAAAGTGGGTGAAACCTCATGTCGTGGCATCAAGGTCTTCACAACCCAATTCCCAATTTCACACTCACCCTTCAAGGACCGCAGATGCAAACACGCAAACGGTCAGTGACTCGTCAACCTAATGCTCCTGTTACTTGGGGACAAATTAAAGCCTTGAGTCAACAAGCTACAGAGACTTTAGAAAAAGCTCATATTGAAAAGACTGATGATAACTTCGTAGTGGCTATTATTGCAGCGCTTAATGCTAATTCCATTACATTGCTTCTACTGTGTTGTTGTTTGTACATACCTTGTGGACAGTCACAATTACTTCCCACAAAAAATATTTGGGAAGCGTTTGCAATTTCACTGAACCAAACTGATTTCTGTCTTTCTCATCAAAAGGCAGTTGGAGAAGTTTTGGCAACTTGCCTGATTCCAGTATGTCATGATCCTAAAGATATGCAAAATGATACTTGGTTTTATTCACAGCTTCCTGTTAATTCATCCTATCGAAATGCTTCTTATGAATACCATAATTGGGGAACACAAACCCTGTTGCCGCCTACTTTGGCAATGCATGTGAGAACCAATCAAATAGCTAGTATCAATATGACATGTGCTCGTATGGTTAATTGTACCCGATCAAATTGTGTTAATTTTGGACCAACTTTGTTAAATTGTAGCTCCTACGAAAATGTTTCATATATTTATAAATTTACTCATTTACCCCCTGGCTGGTTTTGGTCATGTGGAATGTATACCTTTAATTATATTCCAGCTAATATATCTGATGGTACTACATGCTGTCTAAGTCGACTCACTATGGTACTTCCCAGTAAACATATTTTATTTTCTAACTCCTCACATATGCGATCCAAGCGTATGACCCTTGCTGCCAATTGCAATGATAATGTTAAATTTCTGAGTCAAACTGAATATCTGGCACTTGCATTTTCATTAATAGGTGTCCCTGCATTGGCAGCGGCAAATGCAAAAAATATTCGTGAATTAGCCTGTTGGGCAATTAAATCAATCAATGCAACCTCCACTGCTATTAGTTTACTTAATGCTGAGCAACAGCAATTACGTCATGGAGTTTTACAAAATCGAGCAGCCATTGATTATCTTTTATTACTTAACCATCATGGTTGCGAAGAGTTTCAGGACATGTGCTGTTTTAATTTATCTGACAATTCAAAGGCCATTGACAAACAATTAGCTTTCCTACGGAATTTAACTACTCATATTACTATTCATAATAACCTACTCTCTGATGTATGGGATCCATTGTGGCAATGGATCCCTTGGACCTGGCTCCGCCCTATTATCCAGTATTTAGTCATTGGTATTTTTGTTTTCACTATTTTTTGCTGTTGTATACAATGCATTCCTAACCTTTTTTCTTTATGTTTTCCTCGTCCATTCGCTCCAACACGTCACTCTGCTCAATATGTTTATAAGCTATTACAAACATCTCCACCTCCATCTCCAGCTGGCACACCACGGAGATTTCATTAAAAAAAAAAAAAAAAAAAAAAAAGGTGGAGATGTAGATAGAATGTATTTGGATACAGGCAGCAGATGATGTTTTGTATATTCCTGAGAATCTAGCATGTGATGTTTTTGTTCTTTCCTGAGAAAGTAGCAGAATAGCAGGTGATGTTTGTACATTCCTGAGCAGGTTCACGAGCTGTTCATGTAGAGTTGTTCTTGTAAGCAATGCATGATCATGGTTGTGTAAGCAAAATGTAACCAATAGTAATGATAATACATGTAATATCCATGAATATTCATAGAGTATATAAGAAGGGGATTGACTCCCAAATAAAGAGTTTTTTGCCCAGACACACGAGAGGAGAGTTATTTTGCAACAGGAGACAGATTCAGAATATAAATTAAAGTTTGTGGCACCCTTGATTTTGGACACATGTGGACGCCCCAATGTGAACAGCAGGATAGGGGGTCAGGATAAATTAGCGTTGATTGACACAGGGGCTGGAATCAGTTTTACAAGCAGGGTTTCTCGCACTTCAGACCAGGAAAATGTGCAAACATATCAAATCCAAGGGGTCAATGACACAGTTACCAACTATGTGGCTATCCCAGTTAAATGGGGTATCCCGGTGCAGATGCAGAGGGAACATGATGATGTAAATTTTGGAAACCAATGCAGCCACTATAGTAAGCACAGAAAAGGAAATAATTGGAATTGATGTCCTCAATATGGCTAATCTTACCTTGTGGCAATGTATTGGATCTGCAAAAATGTCTACAGTTTTGGTGCACGAAGCAATTCCCATGCATTTGGCCACACAATGCACAAAAGCTGACCAGCAGTATGATCTGAGTGTAATTCCCACCGAGGTTATAGACATCCCTGTCTGGGCCCAAGACAAACTAGAATGTGGCAGAATGTCCACAGAAATCCTGTTAGATCCTCCGCCACAAAAGCAATATCCAGTACCTCATCAGGCGATAGAACCCGTAGCTAAGATTATACAGGTACTGGTCCTTATGCGTATCAGAGCCAATGTCTGTAAGTCCACAGGTTTTGCCCCCTATGAAGCCTTAATGGGCAGGCCAATGCCTCGATGGGAAAACCTGTTACACCCTTTTCTCCCGGAGGATCAGACTGTAGTTCTTGCCTAAAAGAAATCCAGACCACTGTGCTGGCAAACACAGAAAAGTCTAGGGATTATCTGCAGGAGGTGCATGCCAAAGATTCTGATTAACGACCACTCAAAGTGGGGAGTAAGGTCATGCTCCTAAACCCTAGACCAAACCTCCCCTTTGGCACAGCAAAGTGGGATGGACCATACTTGGTTACAGATGCTCTAGGCCCAAGCCTATATCAGATCCTAAGGCCAGACAACCAGCGATGTTGGAAACACATCACTCAGTTGAAACCTTATGGATAATTAGTGGTTACCAGTTTTTGTTCTCAGATTCCACCTGAAAACAGCACAGACGACTGACTCCTGAAAACAGCACAGTCGCTGCCCTCTGAACAAAAGATGTTTGAATAGTGGTAACTATAATAGCCACTCATAAATATAGTATCTGTATAGTTGATACAAGCATTCAATAGTGATAATAATACTTAGTAAACATTAGTAAACATAAGTAAGTAAGTTAGTTAGTATACTTTAATAATCAGTGTGCTTCTAGTATGGCACATTTTCTGTTTAGTGTGGTATGTGTTCTCCTTTACCCAAGTCTCATTACAGGAACTATCGTCCGAATATGCACAACTGGTTGGACCAATTGCACAGATGGGGTATATCGCTATCAAGAAATACCCCCACCATTCCCTGAAGGAAAAGACCTGGTCATCCTGAGTTTCTGCTCGGTGCAAGACAGACCAGTCTACTATTCCCTGAACATCACGCACGCGAAGTGGACTCCACCAATTTCCACTTCCCTAGACAGAACACAAGAATTGATTGCACCCCCAGATAAATACTTTCTAGGCCCTCCTGCCTTGATTCTATACAATATTTCCTGTCAGGATAAAGGGACTTGGCAGATCACTTACTGTATATGTGGATTCAAAGTAATCAACAGCAC